>NC_081568.1:69748701-69840524 GCF_022355385.1 Mustela nigripes | reverse complement strand
TGTGATACAATACATTAATAAAAGAAAGAACAAGAACCATATGATACTCTCAATAGATGCTGAAAACCCATTTGACAAAGGACAGCATCCCTTCCTGATCAGAACTCTTCAAAGTGTAGGGATAGAGGGCACATATCTCAATATTATCAAAGCCATCTTTGAAAAACCCACCGCAAATATCATTCTCAATGGAGAAGAACTGAAAGCTTTTCTGCTAAGGTCAGGAACAAGGCAGGGATGTCCATTATCGCCACTGCTATTCAACATAGTACTCAGCAATCAGATAACAAAAGGAAATTACGGCATCCAAATCGGCAAAGAAGAAGTCAAACTATCACTCTTTGCAGATGATATGATACTATATGTGGAAAACCCGAAAGACTCCACTCCAAATCTTCTACAGGAAGTCAGTAAAGTGTCAGGATATAAAATCAATGCACAGAAATCAGTTGCATTTCTTTACACCAACAACAAGACAGAAGAAAGAGAAATTAAGAAGTCAATCCCATTTCCAATTGCACCCAAAACCATAAGATACCTAGGAATAAACCTAATCAAAGAGACAGAGAATCTATACTCAGAAAACTATAAAGTACTCATGAATGAAATGGAGGAAGACACAAAGGAATGGAAAAATGTTCCATGCTCATGGATTGGAAGAATAAATATTGTGAAAATGTCTATGCTACCTAAAGCAATCTACACATTTAATGCAATTCCTATCAAAATACCACCATTTTTTCAAAGAAATGGAACAAATAATCCTAAAATTTATATGGAACCAGAAAAGACCTCGAATAGCCAGAGGAATGATGAAAAAGAAAGCCAAAGTTGGTGGCATCACAATTCCAGACTTCAAGCTCTATTACAAAGCTGTTATCATCAAGACAGTATGGTACTGGCACAAAAACAGACACATAGATCAATGGAATAGAATAGAGAGCCCAGAAATAGACCCTCAACTCTATGGTCAACTATTCTTCGACAAAGCCGGAAAGAATGTCCAGTGGAAAAAAGACAGCCTTTTCAACAAATGCTGCTGGGAAAATTGGACAGCCACATGCAGAAAAATGAAATTGGACCATTTCCCTATAACACACATGAAAATAGACTCAAAATGGATGAAGGAACTCAATGTGAGAAAGGAATCCATCAAAATCCTTGAGGAGAACACAGGCAGCAAGTAACCTCTTCAACCTCAGCCGCACCAACATCTTCCTAGGAACTTTGCCAAAGGCAACAGAAGCAGGGCAAAAATGAACTGTTGGGATTTCATCAAGATCAAAAGCATTTGCACAGCAAAGGAAACAGTTGACAAAACCAAAAGACAACTGACAGAATGGGAGAAGATATTTGCAAACGACATATCAGATAAAGGGCTAGTGTCCAAAATCTATAAAGAACTTACCAAACTCAACACCCAAAGAACAAATAATCCCATCAAGAAATAGTTAGAAGACATGAACAGACATTTCTGCAAAGAAGCCATCCAGATGGCCAACAGATACATGAAAAAGTGCTCCACATCACTTGGCATCATGGAAATACAAATCAAAACCACAATGAGATATCACCTCACACCAGTCAGAATGGCTAAAATTAACAAGTCATGAAATGACAGATGCTGGCGAGGATGTGGAGAAAGGGGAGCCCTCCTACACTGTTGGTGAGAATGCAAGCTGGTGCAACCACTCTGGAAAACAGCATGAAGGTTCCTCAAAATGTTGAAAATAGAGCTACCCTATGACCCAGCAATTGCATTACTGGGTATTTACCCTAAAGATACAAACATAGTGATCCAAAGGGGCATGTGCACCCGAATGTTTATATCAGCAATGTCTACAATAGCCAAACTATGGAAAGAACCTAGATGTCCATCAACAGATGAATGGATAAAGAAGAGGTGGTATATATACACAATGTAATACTATGCAGCCATCAAAAGTAATGAAATCTTGCCATTTGTGACAACATGGATGGAACTAGAGGGTATCATGCTTAGCAAAATAAGTCAATCAGAGAAAGACAACTATCATATGATCTCCCTGATATGAGGAAGTAGAGATGCAACATGGGGGGTTAAGGGGGTAGGAGAAGAATAAATGAAACAAGATGGGATTGGGAGGGAAACAAGCCATAAGTAACTCTTAATCTCAGAAAACAAACTGAGGGTTGCTGGGGGGGAGGGGGTTGGGAGAGGGGAGTGGGGTTATGGACATTGGGGAGGGTATGTGCTATGGTGAGTGCTGTGAAGTGTGTAAACCTGGCGATTCACAGACCTGTACCCCTGGGGATAAAAATATATGTTTATAAAAAATAAAGATTATTTAAAAAATCCTTGTCTGCTAGTTCCAATCTATTTCATCTTTGGGTCAGTTTCTTTAATATCTTATCTCTAGAGAATAGGTCACATGTTCCTCATTCTTCAAATGCCATGTAATTTTTTTTACTATGTTATCCTGGCTTCTGTATAATAATGATGTTGGGGCTCTAGAATCTTTTACATTCCTTTGAAGAATGTTGTTGTTTGTGTTTTATTGAGATATAGCATTTTATAGTTTTAGATGTAAAACATAATGATTTGACTTTTATAACATTTTATAGTTTTAGATGTACAACATAATGTATTGCTAAGTGATTACTACAATAAATTTAGTTGATATTTATCACCATATGTAGTTACAAATTTTTTTCATTGTGATGTGAAATTTTAATATTTACTTTCTGAACAACTTTCAAATGTACAGTGGTATTGTTAACTATAGTCACTGTGCTGTACTTTACATCTCCAGGGCCTATTTATCTTATAATTGGAAATTTCTGCCTTTTGACCACCTTGACTGGTCACCACCCTCCACTCCCCACCTCTGGCAACCACCAGTCTGCTCTCTGTGAGTTCATTGTTTGTTTGTTTTTAAATATTTTAAGTTATCTCTACACCCAACATGGGCCTCAAAACCACAACCCCGAGTTCAAAAGTTCCATGTTTCACTGATTGAGCCAGCCAAGTGCCCTGTTTGTTTTTAGAGCCACCTGTAAGTGAAAGCATCCCCTATTTGTCCCTCTCTGACTTTTCACTTAACTTGACGCCTTCAAGTGCCATCTCTGTTGTTGCGAATGGCAAGACTTCCTTCATTTTTAATGCCTGAATATTATTGCCGTGTGTGTGTGTGTGTGTGTGTGTGAAATATTTTTTTGTTATTCATCTCTTAGTGTACATTTAGGTTGCTTCCATGTCTTCACTATTGTAGATAATGCCGCAGTGAACATGTGGGTGCAGATAATATTTTCAAAAGAGTGATTTCTCTTTCATTGGATGAATATACAGAAGTAGAATTGCTAGATTGTATGGTTGTTTTATTTTTAACTTTTTGAGGAACCTCCACACTGTTTTCTGTAGTGGCTGCACCAGTTTACATTTTCACCAGTAATGGACAAAAGTCTCCTTTTTTTTTCCCCCCCAAAGGTCTCCTTTTCTCCACATCCTCGCCAATTCTTATTATTTGTATTTTAGATTTAGCTATTCTGGTGTGAGGTTATATCTCCCTGTGGTTTTTATTTGCATTTCCTTGATGATTAATGATGGAATACCTTTTCATGTATCTGTTGGCCATTTGAATGTCTTCTTTGGGAAAACATCTCTTCAGATCCTGTGCTCATTTTTTACTGGATCTTTTTTTTTTCTATTGAATTGTATGAATCCTTTTTATAATTTGGATATTAAGACCCTATCACATACATGACTTCAGATCTTTTCTCCCATTCTGTAGGCTGCCTTTTCATTTTGTTGATAGTTTTTTTGGCTCTGTAGGATCTTCTTAGTTTGATGTTGTCCTCTTTTCTAATTTTTGCTGCTGTTGCCTTTGGTGTCAAATCCAAAAAATCATTTCCAAGTCTAATGTCAAGAAGATTATCCCCCCCCTTTTTTTCTTTTAGGTTTTTTTATGGTTTCAGGTCTTACATTCAAGTCTCATTCATTTTGAGTTGGTTTTTGTATATGGCATAAGCAAGTGGTCTGGTTTTATTCTTTTGTATGTGGCTGTCAAGTTCTCTCATCACAATTTATTGAAGAGACTATTCTTTTCCCATTATATATTCTTGGCTTCTTTTTAATAAATTAATTGACCATATATACATGGGTTTATTACTGGGCTCTTTGTTTTGTTCCATTGATGCATGTGTCTGTTCTAATACCAATAGCATACTCTTCTAATGGCTACAGCTTTGTAATATGGTTTAAAATCAGGAAATCTGATGCTTTCAGCTTTGTTCTTCTTTCTCAAGATTTCTTTGCCTACTCAGGGTTCTGTGAAAAATGCCATTAGAATTTTCTTAGGTATTTCAGTGAATCTGTAGACTGCTTTGGGTAGTTTTGAACATTTTAACAGTATTCTTTCATTCTGTGAGCTTCTAATATCTTTTCATTTATTTGTGTCTTCAGTTTTTTTCATGATGTCTATTTTTTACCATGTGGATCTTTCACATTCTTGGTTAAATTTGTTCCTACGTATTGTATTCTTTTTGATGCAGTTTGTAGGTGGGATTGTTTATCTAATTTTTCTTTCTGATCGTTCATTATTAGTGTATAAAAACACAACTGATTTTTTATATTGGTTTTGTACCCTACAAGTTTACTGAATTTGTCTATTTACAGTTTTTTGATGGAGTCTTCAGGGTTTTCTGTATAAGATTGATCATCTGCAAATGTAAGAAAGAAATTTTATTTCTTACTTTTCAGTTTGGATGCCTTTTATTTCTTTTTCTTGCAAAACTGCTCTAGCTAGGACTTCCAGTGCTATGTTGAATAAAAGTAGCAAGAGTAAGCATCCTTGTCTTGTTCCTGATCATAGAAGCAAATCTTTCAGTTTTTCACCATTGAATATGATGTTAGCTACAGGCCTCTCATATATTGCCTTTATTATATTGAGGTATGTTCCACCATATTTACTTTGTTGAAAGTTTTCTTTTTTGTCATGAATGGATGCTTAATTTTGTTGTGGTTTTTCTGTATCTCTTGAGATGATAATATGATTTTTTTCCCTTCATTTTGTTAAGGTTGTATGTCACAAAGATCGAATTGTGAATACTGAACAATCCTTGCATCTCAGGGATAAATCCTACTTGATCATGATGTATCATCCTTTTAATGTATTATTAAATCTGGTTTACCAATACAGTAGTTCCTCCTTATCTGTTGTTTCATTTTCTTTGGTTTCATTTACCTGTGAGGTAAATTCATTTACCTAAGAGAGATGGAGAGCTCTCTCTGACTGGAATAAATAAATAAAATCTTTAACTAAAGATTATTCTAGAGAGAGAGAGAGAAAGCATGAGTGAGCACGAGTCGGGGGGTGGGGAACAGAGGAAGAAAAAGAAGCAGACTCCGTGCAGATCAGAGAGCCCAGTGAAGCAGACTCCTTGCATATCAGAGAGCCCAATGAGGGGCTTGATCCCAGGACCCCAAGATCATGACCTGAGCCAAAGGCAGTCATTTAACCAACTGAGCCACCCAGGCATCCCTAAATAAATAAATATATATATTTTTTAAAAAAGTTGAGGTGAGTCTGTTGTTGACAGCATATTGCTGGTATTATTTTATCCATTTATTTACTACATGTGTTTTGATTGGTGAATTTAGTCCATTTACATTTAAGGTGATTATTGATACGAATGGACTTATTGCCATTTTATTAATTTTTTTTCTATTTTTAATTCCCTTATTCTTTTCTTTTCTTGCTTTTTTTGGTGATTTGATGATTTTCTCTATTCTTTTCCTTTTTTTAAAAGATTATTTATTTGTTAGAGAAAGAGACCAAGTGAACACGAGTTGGGGAGGGGCCAAGGAAGAGAGAGAAGCAGAGTCCCCACTGAGCAGGGAGCCTGATGTGGGACTTTATCCAGGACCCTGGGATGATGACCTGAGCCGAAGGCAGATGTGTAACCGACTGAGCCACTCAGGCACCCCTCTTCTTTTCTTTTTATCTTTTGTAGATCTACTATACTTTTGTGCTTTGTAGTTACCATGATGTCTACATAAAATATATTTGTAAATAAAGTTTATTTTAAGTTGATAACAACTTAAGTTTGAATTGATTTTAAAGTTCTATGTATTTACTCCCCACCCATGTTTTGTTTTTGATGTCTCAATTTACATCTTTTTATCTTGTGTATCCATTAACAAATGATTGTAACTCTAGTTATTTTATTAATTTTATGCTTTAAGCTTTATACTAGATTTATAAATGATCCATCCACTACTATTACATTAGATTAATTAACTACTTATATATCTTTACCAGTCAGACTTATGCTTTCATATGTTTTCTTGTTACTAGTTAGTGCCTTTTAATTTCAGCTTAATAAAGTTCAGCTTAATAAATTTAATTTCAGCTTAATAAATTCTCTGTAACATATAAGACCAACTTAATGGTGATGGACTCCTTCAGTTTTTGCTTGTGTGGGTAACTGTTTATCTCTTTTACACTTTTGTAGTACAGCATTGGTGGGTAGTGTATTCTTAGTTGGCGGTTTTCCTGTCAGTGCTTTGAATAAATTGTGCTACTCTTGCCTGGCTTTCAAAGTTTCTGCTAAAAGATATGCTTATAGTCTTATGGTGGTTTGCTTGTGCAAATTTGTTTCCTCTTGGTGCTTTTAACATTCTTTGTTTTTAACTGTTTGCCACTTAATTATAATGTGTCTCTATGTGGATCTCTTCAGGTTTATCTTATTTGGAACTTTCTGGGCTTCCTGGATCTGAATAGCTGTTTCCTTATCTCAAGTTGGGGAAAATTTCAGGCATTATTTCTTCAAATAAGTGTTCTGTACCTTCCTTATAATGTGAACATTGGTCTACCAGATATTGTCCCCTAAGTCCCTTAAGCTGTCTTCACTGTGTCTCATTTTTTCCCTTTTCCCTTCCCTTCCCTTTTCTTTTCTTTTTTTTTTTTCTTCCTTTTCTTTTTCCCCCCTGATTGGATGAATTCCACTTCTGTGTTTTTGGATTTGCTATTCCTTTCTTCTGCTTCATCTAGGCTGTTTTGAACCCCTGTGTTGAATTTTTCAGTTAATTTATTGTGTGCTTTAGCTCTATTAGTTCTGCTTGCCTCTTTCTTATATTTTCTGTCTTTGTTGAAATGCTCACTTTTTTCATGCATTATTCTCCTAATCTCAGTGACCATCTTTATGACCATTATTATTAACTCTTTATCAGACAAAGAGTTAATTCTCTACATTAAGGTCTTTTTCTGAGGTTTTGTGTTATTCTTTCATCTGGAACATATTCCTCTGTTTCTTCATTTTCCTTGTCCCTCTTTGTTCAGGCAGAAGCTTTTAAGCTATATGAATGTACTTCTTTCAAGTGAAGACTGGGAGATGGGCATTTCTGTCTTTCCTTCTGTACTGAACCCTAGGGTGATAGCCAGTTAAGAACTCTGTTTGCTGCCATCCTGTTAAACCCATGAATATAATCCTCATTGGCCGCCAGAGCCACACATTCAAGGGGCATTCCCTGGCCTGCTGCCACAAAATCCATGGCATCAGAGGTGTGCACAGGCTCTTTTTAAGAGATATTAGCATCCTAAAGTGAGGCAGAGGGAAAGCACAAGGATAGTGTGGGCTGACCTCCCTGGTCTCTGCAGAATCTTGCAGTAGCCTCTTGACATGTGATAAGTTAGAAGCCTATCCTGTAGGCCACAGCTATTAAGCAATTAGGGCTATTCCAACAAAAAACTGGTATTATCTGCTGCCTCTGCCAGGTCCTCAGACTGGTTTATCTGCTGCCTCTGCTGAGTCTTGGGGGGTTAGCCACAGTGAGTCTGTGCAAGCAATGTTTAAGGACCATATCTTAATTCACTATATCCTTGTGGAGCTTTTGGATGCAACCCCCATTGGCTTTCAGAACTAGATGTTTTAGAGGCCCATATCTCCTATTGTAGAAGTTGGGATGCTAGATAAGGAATTCAAACTCATTGCTCTTTAGGGAGAAGCTGGAAGTTTCCTCCTACTTATGTGCCACCATGCCAGGATTGGGTTTTATGTTGAGATTGTTTCTCAGCTTCTTTTACCCTTTGTGATGAGGGTTTTGTTTCTCATTTGCCCTGTGGGTAGTAGTCGCTCAGTTTCAGGATTTCTTTCAGAGGGAGGTGTTTCACATGTAGCTGTGGATTCATTTTGTCCATGGGGGGAGGTGAGTTTGGGAACATCCAACATCACCATCTTGCAACAGCCTGTTGTTCCAATACAGGCAGTTCACTTGGTTCAATACAAACTTTCGGGGTTTTTTTGTTTTGTTTTGTTTTTGTGCAACTGAGTTCTCTTATTCTTGTTTGGGCTGCTTGCATTGTAACTTACATTATTATTCCATTGCATTGTTGTTTCGAGGTCTACAAGAGATTTCGGCAGAGCTTATACATAGAATTTGAGAACTCCATAACATCTTTCTTCACATTAGAAAAACTTTGGATTTTCTATCAGAATTTTAGCAGTACTGAGCGGTGTCACCTGTGGCCATCCTGAGGCTAATAGCCATTAAAAAAATGGGAAACCAGTGTACCATTCCCTTATATCAAGGATTGACTTCCATCCATAATGTGCATGCTTACTTTGCACTACCTTCGAGCGATTATTTTTTGTATTTTGTCCAGTGTTTATAGCTGTATCTAGGGGTATGGTCTGTCTGATAGGAGCATACTCAATTATATTTAAAAATCTTTTAATGAATTAATTTTTTTTTAAGAGAAAGAGAGAGACTGAGCAGTGGGAGAAAGGCAGAGGGAGAAGGATAGAAAATCTTAAGCAGGTTCTGTGCCTAGCTCCGGGCCTAACTCAGGACTCAGTCTTACAACCCTGAGGTCATGACCTGAGACAAAATCAAGAGTCGGACATTTATCCAACTTAGCCACCCACACACCCCTAAAAATCTTTTATTCTTAATTAAAAAATTGTATTTTCTATATTAATAAATATCTTAAGTTATCCACATTAATAACTAGTATTTATTAATGATTAGTAATTGATAATAACTAATAGTAATAATATTAATAACTAATCATGATTGATATACTTAGTATCAGTTTTGACATATAATTTTAGGCTAGTTAACTGTATTTATTTTATACTTGCCTGTTTTACTAAGATGTATCTTTCCATTCTTTTTCATTTTTTAAGGACTCTAGTAATACCCATATTGCTGTTTGTCAGCCTTTTATATTTGCAACTATTTATGATCCTGTTTAACTTTATCTTCATTTTTGCTTTATTTTCTATACTTTCCTCATTCTGTCTCTCTCTGTGTGACTTAGTATACTTTTTGGCCATATCTCTGTCTTTCTTGGGCACCTTATAACTTAACCTTATAAGTTATATAACTTATAACTTATAACACATCTGAGATAATTCTGTTTTTTTTAATATTTTTAATATTAAATTTTAATATTTTTTAATATTTTAATATTTATTTAATATTTAATATTAATATTAATATTTAATATTTATTTAATATTTAATATTAATATTTAATATTTAATATTTAATATTCATTTACTTGACAGATCAGAAGTAGGCAGAGACACAGGCAGAGAGGAGGGAGAGAGGAGGAAGCAGGCCCCCTGCCGAGCAGAGAGCCCAATGCGGGGCTTGATCCCGACCCTGAGATCATGACCCGAGCCGAAGGCAGAGGATTAACCCACTGAGCCACCCAGGCGCCCCGATAATTCTTTTTTTTTTAAGTTTTCCTGGATATGATTAGTTTTTTATATTACTTTTTTGTTGTTGTCCGTATCCATTCTAAGTTTTTGAATTTCTGATTTGTGATGTTCTTTCCTGTCTATCATTCTTATTTAATTATATTTATATTACAGTATTTTGTTATAATTTTCCTATTTCTTTGCTGGGGATAAGTTGTTTAATTGTATTTTCAACTCCTGTAAAGCTTTGATTTTCATTTTATGGTTTTGTTTTATTTGTTTTACTTATAATAACTTGAATCATTGATTAAGTCTCCTGAGGTGTTCTCTTAGTATTTCCATAATCAAGGAAGGGCCTTTTCCCTCTGGAAGCAACACTCCAGATGAAATTTTATGGCTTTCCTTTTCATCATTAATGGTGTTTCACTACCACTAGGAGCACATTGCACTTTTTACCCTCTGTGGAGCCTCAGACAGATTCTTTGCTTAGATGTCTCTGGAATGCTCTGCTGACATCTGGTGTTTATTTACCTACTTAAAGAAAATAGAAATGTGTAGTTTCTTTGTTTTCTAGTTGTACTGTAAGCATGGATAATGGGTGAATGCTAAGAATAGTTGAAAAGAATTCCTTGTATTTAAATATATGAATCCATTTTTCATGTAAATATTCTATATTACTACTCACTTCACCCTTACTATATCATCCCATGAGTAGGATCTTCTTTGAAAATAATGAAGGGATAGAAGAGGCAAAGTTGTGAAACAAAAATATATGTAAGTTACACTATCCTACTTTACAAATACTTTTATTCACAACATCCCCACAAAGGCCAGAATACCCCATTTTCAAATGCCATACTTGGTATTTATCACAAATACGTTAGATACAGGAAGCTCTACGGTGAGTTACTAGGTGCCTTGGTTAACCTAGAGGAAACTTCGCTGGAAGGAAACTTCACTGACATAGTATTATTAACATTGTTTACTTTTTTTGCTGCTCTGGAAGTTTTACATCTGGGAGGAGTATATCACAGTAAAATTATAAGTGTATTTCTTTTGAATAGTAGGGGGAAAGACTACTTGAAAAGAAAACTTGAACAAAGCTATGAAAGAGGATGTGTAGATGTTGAAGATTTGGAAGTCAGTTCCTATGTATTTCTTGCTGAAATTGTACATGCCATAGGAGGTACGGTACACTAGTTTGAATACTAGCCTGTATTCATCTTCAGGTTCTATTTCCTAGATGAAATGATCCAGAGTCTTTACTTCAGCTTCTGTCTACTCATCTAAAGTCAGGGTCATCCAAAGATAATCTTGGGATGGGGTGGTTTGGCATCTCTTCCAGTCACTTCATTCATATATATGAGATTTCTCTGATTTGGATGTTCACTGTTGTCTCCCCACTTGTTCATTGTTTGTCTCTCACACTATCCTTAGATATGCACTGTGTGCATACTTCTCTGTGGGCTTAGGTGTGATTGTGTATGTGTGTGTATGTATGGGATTTCTGTTTGCTTATAGATCTCAGGACTGATTTTGTCCTAGCCTGAATACATGCATTTTTATTATAGTTGGACCAGTTTTGAGTTTGTTTTTTTAATTTTTAAATTTTTTTTTAATAAATGTATAAGTATTTTTATCCCCAGGGGTACAGGTCTATGAATTGCCAGGTTTACACACTTCGTAGCACTCACCATAGCACCTACACTCCCCAATGTCCATATCCCCACCACCCTCTCCGAACCCCCCTGCCCCCAGCAACCCTCAGTCTGTTTTTTGAGATTGGGTCTTTTATAGTTTATCTCCCTCCCGATCCCATTTTCTTTCATTTTTTCTTTTCCTACCCCCCAACCCCTCATGTTGCATCTCCACTTCCTCATATCACGTAGATGATGTGATAATTCTGTTTCTCCAGTTGACTTATTTCACTGAGCATAATACCCTCTAGTTCCATCTACATTGTTGCAAATGGCAAGATTTCATTTCTTTTGATGGCTGCATAGTATTCCATTGTATATATATACCACCTCTTCTTTATCCATTCATCTGTTGATGGACATCTAGGTTCTTTCCATAGTTTGGCTATTGTGGACATTGCTGCTATAAACATTCAGGTGCACGTGCCCCTTCGGAGCACCATGTTTGTATCTTTAGGGTATAACCCAGTAGTGCAATGGCTAGGTCATAGGGAAGCTCAATTTTCAGTTTTTTGAGGAACCTCCACACTGTTTCCCAGAGTGGTTGCACCAGCTTGCATTCCCACCAACAGTGTAGGAGGGTTCCCCTTTCTCCACATCCTCGCCAGCATCTGTCATTTCACGACTTGTTAATTTTAGCCATTCTGACTGCTGTGAGGTGGTCTCATTGCGGTTTTAATTTGTATTTCCCTGATGCCGTGTGATGTGGAGCACTTTTTCACGTGTCTGTTGGCCATCTGGATGGCCTCTTTGCAGAAATGTCTGTTCATGTCTTCTAACTATTTCTTGATGGGATTATTTGTTCTTTGGGTGTTGAGTTTGGTAAGTTCTTTATAGATTTTGGATACTAGCCCTTTATCTGATATGTCATTTGCAAATTTCTTCTCCCATTCTGTCAGTTGTCTTTTGGTTTTGTTAACTGTTTCCTTTGCTGTTCAAAAGCTTTTGATCTTGATGAAATCCCAACAGTTCATTATTGCTCTTGCTTCTGTTGCGTTTGCGATGTTCCTAGGAAGAAGTTGCTGTGGCTGAGGTCGAAGAGGTTGCTGCCTGTGATCGCCTCAAGGATTTTGATGAATTCCTTTCTCACACTGAGGTCCTTCATCCATTTTGAGTCTATTTTCATGTGTGTTGTAAGGAAATGGTCCAATTTCATTTTTCTGCATGTGGCTGTCCAATTTTACCAGCACCATTTGTTGAAGAGGCTGTCTTTTTTCCATTGGACATTCCTTCCTGCTTTGTCAAAGATTAGTTGACCATAGAGTTGAGGGTCTAATTCTGGGCTCTCTATTCTATTCCATTGATCTATGTGTCTGTTTTTGTGCCAGTACCATACTGTTTTGATGATGACAGCTTTGTAATAGAGCTTGAAGTCTGGAATTTTGATGCCACCAACTTTGGCTATCTTTTTCATCATTCCTCTGGCTATTCGAGGTCTTTTCTGGTTCCATATAAATTTTAGGATTATTTGTTCCATTTCTTTGAAAAAATGGATGGGATTTTGATAGGGATGGCATTAAATGTGTAGATTGATTTAGGCAGCATAGGCATTTTCACAATATTTGTTCTTCCAATTCATGAGCATGGAACATTTTTCCATTCCTTTGTGTCTTCCTCCATTTCATTCATGAATACTTTATAGTTTTCTGAGTATAGATTCTTTGTCTCTTTGGTTAGGTTTATTCCTAGGTATCTTATGGTTTTGGGTGCAATTGGAAGTGGGATTGACTTCTTAATTTCTCTTTCTTCTGACTTGTTGTTGGTGTAAAGAAATGCAACTGATTTCTGTGCATTGATTTTATATCCTGACACTTTACTGACTTCCTGTACAAGTTGTAGCAGATTTGGAGTGGAGTCTTTCGGGTTTTCCACATATAGTATCATATCATCTGCAAAGAGAGATAGTTTGACATCTTTTTTGCCGATTTGGATGTGTGTAATTTCCTTTTGTTATCTGATTGCTGAGGCTAGGACTTTTAGTACTATGTCAAATAGCAGTGGCGGTAAAGGACATCCTTGCTGCGTTCCTGACCTTAGTGGAAAAGTTCTCAGTTCTTCTCCATTGAGAATGATATTTGCAGTGTGTTTTTCATAAATGGTTTTGACAATATTGAAGTATCCCTATCCCTACACTTTGAATAGTTTTGATCAGGAAAGGATGCTGTCCTTTGTCAAATGGTTTTTCAGCATCTATTGAGAGTTTCATATAGTTCTTGTTCTTTCATTTATTAATGTATTGTATCACATTGATTGATTTGCGGATGTTGAACCAACCTTGCAGCCCTGGAATAAATCCCACTTGGTCATGGTGAATAATCCTTTTAATGTACTCTTGGATCTTATTGGCTAGTATTTTGGTGAGAATTTTCGCATCTGTGTTCATCAAGGATATTGGTCTGTAATTCTTTTTTGATGGGATCCTTGTCTGGTTTGGGGTTCAAGGTAATGCTGGCCTCATAAAATGAGTCTGGAAGTTTTCCTTCCATTTCTATTTTTTGGAACAGTTTCAGGAGAGAAGGAATTAATTCTTCTTTAAATGTTTGGTAGAATTCCCCTGGGAAGCCATCTTGCCCTGGGCTCTTGTTTGTTGGGAGGTTTTTTGATGACTGTTTCAATCTCCTTACTGGTTATGGTTCTGTTCACGTTTTCTATTTCTTCCTGGTTCAGTTGTGGTAGTTTATATGTCTCTAGAAATGTATCCATTCTTCCAGATTGTCGAATTTGTTGGCATAGAGTTGCTCATAGTATGTTCTTATAATTGTTTGTATTTCTTTAGTGTTGGTTGTGATCTATCCTCTTTCATTCATGATTTTATTTATTTGGGTCCTTTCTCTTTTCTTTTTGATAAGTCTGGCCAGGGTTTATCAATCTTACTAAATCTTTCAAAGAACTAGCTCCTAGTTTCATTGATTTGTTCTATTTTTTTAAATCTCTATTTCATCAATTCCTGCTCTGATCTTTATGATTTCTCTTCTCCTTCTGGGTTTAGGGTTTTTTTGTTCTTTCTCCAGCTCCTTAGGCATAGGGTTAGGTTGTATACTTGAGACTTTTCTTGTTTCTCGCTATATATTTTCCTCTCAGGATGGCCTTTGCTGTGTCCCGCAGGTTTTGAACCATTGTGTTTTCATTATCATTTGTTTCCATGAATTTTTTCAATTCTTCTTTAATTTCCATTCATTCTTTAGAAGGATGCTCTTTTGTCTCAATGTATTTGGATTCTTTCCAAATTTCCTCTTGTGATTGAGTTCTAGCTTCAGAGCATAGAGTTTGAAAATACATAGGGAATGATCCCAATCTTTTGATACTGTTGGAGACCTGATTTATGATCCAGGATGTGGTCTATTCTGGAGAATGTTCCATGTGCACTAGAGAAGAATGTATATTCTCTTATTCTGGGATGGAATGTTCTGAATATATCTGTGATGTCCATTTGGTCCAATGTGTCATTTAAGGCCTTTTTTTCCTTGTAGATCTTTTGTTTGGATGATCTGTCCATTTCAATGAGGGGAGTGTTAAAGTCCCCTACTATTATTGTATTATTGTTGATGTGTTTCTTTGATTTTGTTATTAATTGGTTTATGTAATTGGCTGCTCCCATGTTAGGGGCGTAGATATTTAGAATTGTTAGGTCTTCTTGTTGGGCAAACCCTTTGAGTATGATATAGTATCCTTCCTCATCTCTTATTATAGTCTTTGGCTTAAAATCGAATTGTACTTATATAAGGATTGCCACCCCTGCTTTCTTCTGATGTCCATTAGCATGGTAAATTTTTTTCCACCCCCTCACTTTAAATCTGGAGGTGTCTTCAGGTCTAAGATGAGTTTCTTGTAGGCAGCATATTGATGGGTTTTGTTTTTTTATCCATTCTGATACCCTGTGTCTTTTGATTGGGGGCATTTAGCCCATTTACATTCAGGGTAACTATTGAGAGATATGAATTTAGTGCCATTGTATTGCCTGTAAGGTCAGTGTTACTGTATATTGTCTCTGTTCCTTTCTGATCTACTACTTTTAGGTTTTCTCTTTGCTTAGAGGACCCCTTTCAATATTTCCTGTAGAGCCGGTTTGGTGTTTGCAAATTCTTTCAGTTTTTGTTTGTCCTGGAAGCTTTTGATCTCTCCTTCTATTTTCAACAATAGCCTATCTGGATATAGTATTCTTGGCTGCATGTTTTTCTCGTTTAGTGCTCTAAATATATCATGCCAGGTCTCTGTGGATAAGTCTGCTGCCAATCTAATAATTTTACCCTTGTATGCTACAGATTTCTTTTCCTGGGCTGCTTTCAGGATTTTCTCTTTTTCGCTAAGACTTGTAAATTTTACTATCAGGTGATGGGGTGTGGACCTATTTTTATTGATTTTGAGGGAGTATTCTTTGCATCTCCTGGATTTTGATATTTGTTCCCTTTACCATATAAGGAAATTCTCTCCAATAATTCTCTCCAATATACCTTCCCTCTCCTTTCTCTTTTTTCTTCTTATGGAATCCCAAGTATTCTAATGTTGTGTCATCTGATGGTGTCACTTATCTCACAAATTCTCTCGTCATGGTCCATTATTTGTTTGTCTCTCTTTTGCTCAGCTTGTTTATTCTCTGTCATTTGGTCTTCTATGTCACCTATTCTTTCTTCTGCCTAATTTATCCGAGCAGTAAGAGCTTCCATTTTGATTGCACCTCATTAATAGCTTTTTTGATTTCAACTTGGTTAGATTTTAGTTCCTTTATTTCTCCAGAAAGGGCTTTTATCTCTCCAGAGAGGATTTCTCTAATATATTCCATCCCTTTTTCGAACCTGGCTAGAATCTTGAGAATCGTCATTCTGAAACCTAGATCTGTCATATTACCAATGTCCGTATTGATTAGGTCCCTAGCCTTCGGTACTGCCTCTTGTTCTTTTTTTTTTTTTTTTTTTTTTTTGTGGTGAGTTTTTCTTCCTTGTTGTTTTATCCAGATAAGAATGTATAAAGGAGCAAATAAAATGTTAAATGGGTGGCAAAGACCCCAGGAAAATATGCTTTAACCAATTCAGAAGAGACCCCAAATCTTGGGAGGGAGAAATGGGATAAAAAAGATTTAAAAAAAAAAGAAAGAGGTGCCTGGATGGCTCAGTGGGTTGGGCTGCTGCCTTCGGCTCAGGTCATGATCTCATGGTCCTGGGATCGAGTCCCTCATCAGGCTCTCTGCTCAGCAGGGAGCCTGCTTCCCTCTCTCTCTCTCTCTGCCTGCCTCTCTGTCTACTTGTGATTTCTCTTTGTCAAATAAATAAATAAAATCTTTTAAAAAATTGTTTAAAAAAAAGAAAGAAAGAAAAGAAAACAAGTAAAGAAAAAATATTAAAAAAAGAAAAAAATATTTATATATTGGACTGGCGACTAGAACAAGGTTACTCACTCAATTTGGGGAGTATTTTGGTCTCTTACTAGGAACTACCTTCCAAAATTTTAAAGGATGAAAAACATATATAAGAGTAGGCACAATAAAGAGATGGAATAAGCCTATAAAGATGAGATTTTTTTTTTTAATTTCTAAAGAATGAGTTGATAAAGTAAATTGTTTGGGAGAATAAAGAAAAAGAAAGTGGAGAGAATTTGCTCAGGCTGGAGACTAGAACAAGCCTGGAGCTAGATTTGGGGTATACTTTGATCTATTAGGAGAAGTTGTACCCCAAATTTTTGAGAAGAAAAAACCCTATGTGTATACAAAAAATATAGTT
The DNA here is from genome assembly GCF_022355385.1 of Mustela nigripes. Classification (NCBI taxonomy): domain Eukaryota; kingdom Metazoa; phylum Chordata; class Mammalia; order Carnivora; family Mustelidae; genus Mustela; species Mustela nigripes. The sequence goes on along the minus strand of NC_081568.1, from coordinate 69,823,430 downwards.
AGATACAATAGATGATAAAATATGACTATAATAATAAAGGTTAGAGAAAAGATTATTATTATTTTTGTAAGGTATTGTTAAGATAAACTGGTTTAAAAATGTTAAAAGAGGAAAGGGTAAGAGTTAAAAAAAAATTAGCAGAAGTTTAAAAAAAGAAAAAAATATTAACTGCAAGACTAAAGGATCATGGGGAGAAAGCCATGAATTCCTTGCTTTGCTTTCTCCTCCTCTGGAATTCCGCTGTTCTCCTTTGTAAGTGAAGTTGGTCTTGACTAGGTTTCTTGTTGATCTTCTGGGGGAGGGGCCTGTTGTAGTGATTCTCAAGTGTCTTTGCCTGAGGCAGAATTGCCATGCCCTTATCAGGGGCCAGGCTAAGTAATCTACTTGGATTTGCTTTCGGGAGCTTTCATTCCCTGAAGGCTTTCCTTAAAGTTCCAGAGGATGGGAATTACAATGGCGGCCTCCCAGTCTCCTGCATTGAGGAGCCGAGAGCCTGGGGCCTCACTCCTCAGTGCACCCCCAGAGAAGAGCACTCAATCCTTCCCGTCTCTCTGGCCTCTGGTTGCTCCTGGAGAAAAGCGGTCATTCACTGGCGCTTGGAGAAAAGCGCTCAGTCACTCTGTCTCCCTGGTCTCCAGACGCGCTCACCCAGCCTGTGCCTGGTTCAAGGTAATCCCAAGCTGAGAGCTCACTCCTTATCTCTCTCTCTGTAGTCGGCTTCCCCGCTCTTATATTTGCGAGCTCTGCAACACTCAGACACCCCTGGTCCTTCTGTGACCCCACGGGACCTGGGGCTATCCTGACCCTGCATAGGCTTCATCTCGGTTTAGCCTCTGGAGCGATGTCCCTCAGTGGAGCCGACTTTTAAAAGTCCTGATTTCATGCTCCATTGCTCCACCGGGAGCTGGGAGCCGGCTCCTCCCTCCGTGGTCTATCTTCCCATCGCTTTGGATTCCCTTTTCCGCCAGTCCTACCTTTCAGAAAGTGATTGATTTTCTGTTGCTAGAATTGTTGTTGTTCTTCTCTTTGATATCCTGTTGGATTTGTAGGTGTTCGCAGTGTTTAGATAAGCTATCTAGCTGATCTCCTGCTACCTGATGTCTCAGTCTGCTACTTCCCCACCATCTTGACTCCTCCCCCCAGTTTTGAATTTTATGTAAAAGTTTGGAAGGTCTTACTAAATCACCGAAAAAGCCACAGGACTAAAATTTTGAAGCCTTGAGTTATAGTCCTGGCTCATTTACTAACTTTATAAACTTGGGCAATTTATGTCCTCAGTAAGGAATTGCTTTTCCCAAGTGGGAGGGTTGGAAGTGATTGGTTTAGAGGACTCTATGAATGCTGACATTGAGGATTCTGAAAATTCTCCCATGGCATTTCTGAGCCAGAAATGACAGTTGTAACATAGGCAGGAGGAATGATCTCTGAACCCCTCATCCCTCCCCTCATTTTCTACCCCATCTCCTGCTTCTGACTCACATTGGTCCCCTTTTCTCTCTTCTCCATGTTCTTATCTTATGCCTGTGTATTTCTGAAGTATTTCAATGTATTTCTGAAGAAAGACCCTGTGATTAGCAAAGTAAATTAAAGGATTCAGTTTATCACTGGGCTGCCGGATGAAACAGTATTTCTCCAGATATGAGTTTTCTGAGTCAACGTGGGTAGGTAATCTCTGTCTTGTCCCCTGTTATTGCCACTTTCCACTTTGGAGCTTAGCCATATTTACCACTAGTCTGAAGCTCTCCAATTTCCATTTTGGGGCCACTGGCCTTGAAATGTCCTGAGCCCCACAGAAATGTACTCAGTCTGATCATTGGCTGCCTCATCCTTCTTTCTGTGGGTCCACAAATGGTTGAGGGTTTAAGAGCATGAGCTCAGGAACCAGAAAGCCTGGGTATGAATCAAAGCTTTGCTTTGTGACCTTGGATAAGATCCATAACCTCTCTGACCCGTAATTTCCTCATCTAGATGCAGGTGTTAGATAAAATGCTTATTGTGTCTTTACTTCAGAGCAGACCTGGGAATGCAGAGTTTCTAGGCTGACTTGAAGGTTGCCCATCTAGCTAACCGTGTCTGGTTTTTTTATGTGCCACGTTTTTTACATGCCACGTTTCTCATTACAGTATTGGAGGCTTCTTTGAGCCTCATTTGGTATATTTTTTGGTAAGGGCAAATGTTATTCCCGTGAGCTGTGTTTCAAGTGGCAGGAGAAAGAGCTCTCATGGGAGGTTTGTCTTCTACTTCAGGCGGCCTCTAAATTATCAAAGATAAATCTTTGGGGACTCTTTTAAAATCACATGCAGAAAAAGAAGAGTCTTTACCTCCTTCTAATGTGATGCTGTCTCCTCCAGGCACATCTAGAATTGAGATGAACTCTTGGGATGGAAAGTAATAAAGACAAAACCACACAAAGTCCTTTCCCCAACCTGTAGGTCCTCTTGTGCTAGGTTCCTCTGCCTCTTTGCAGTGAGACCTCACTCCTCTGTGACAGGGGGAGCACTTGAGTCTATTCACTTTGAGCTCCAGTACTTTAGCCCAGCACAATTCCCTGGTGTGGCTGAGCCAAACAGAAGGAGAAGACAGATATTTTATCCTTTTGGAAAGACAACCTGAATTAGCAATCTAAACAACAAATGTTTGTTAGCACCTTTCGTGCACTGTTTACTCTCCTGGGAACTAGGGCCAGGGAAACAAAGGGAAATACCAGTCCCCACAGAGAGACCATGAGGTTTTTTGGGGGAGACACACATATGATCAACTACTTTCTAAATAATTGAAGAAGCGCTATAAAGAAAGTATGTATGCAGTGGTCCTGGGACCCAGTGAACGGACGCACAACCTGAGCATTCAGAGAAGACTTTGTGAAGAGCTAGGTCTAAGCTAAAATTGTGTCTTTAAATCTGACCCTTCATAAGGAGATGTCCCTGGGATCAAAGTCTTCTCACTACTGCTATAATATAATCTGAGGGCAGCTGTCTCTGTAGTCAGAATGGACCCACCGGTTAGGAGAGTTTTGGGAACTGTGTGCTTTGATGCTGCAGGAACAGCTTTCCCAGAGGTAACCACATAGACCTTGAAAGCAAAAGCCAGCCTTGTCCTGTGGATAATCCCTTTTTGTGATACTACTCTGAACTTTTTCTGACTTGACCAGGCTTCAGATGTAATGTTTTCTAAGAGTTGCATGTATTCCTTTTTAGTCATCTTTCTTTTCAGACCCCACTTTCTTTGTTGAGTTTTCTATCTCCATCACTGACAAATAAATGAATTTGTAGTTTGTCCTGTGAATGCAAAACTTAGTTCCTGTATCTGCCCTTCCTGCCTTGGTTCTGCTCTCAAATGCCTGTCTGCTCATGTCCGTCCCGAAGGCATGGGGTGAACTATATTGGACTGTGATGATTTTCTTTTTCACATATCACATCTTTAATTATAATGGATGGGAAAACAACAGGTTTTTGTGCTTCTTCACTAGTTAAGTCTAAGACCTGCATAGTCACTTTCACTTAAACTTCACAAGGATTTGACAATGAACCTTTGGAGCCTGATGAGACAGGGCATTATGTGGCCATATTCATGAGTTATGTAAGTATGGTCAAGACTGGATTGCTCCATAGGCACACCAAGCCTAGCCTGGAAGGGTCCCCACTGAATCAAAGTATTGAGTGTTTGAATCCAGGAGTTTATATTTTTAGAAACACCTCAGGAGAGTCTAATGATCAACCTGGTATAGGAGCGGCAATCACTTATTGATTAGAAGTAGAGGGAGATAGAGGGAAAGGGAGGAGTCACAGAATCACCTGGAGGACTTTCCATATTATACAGCACCTCCATAGGTTGTCAGTCTCTCCATTAAAGAGTAAAGACCCAAAACCATTTGTTTTGCCAGTGAGGTGTGATTTCCTCCTCTGGACTAATACTAATTTTTTAGTCCTTAAAATAATTATTTGATTTTTAAAAAGATTTTGTTTATTTATTTATTTGAGAGAGAGGGAGAGAGAGAGCGCACAAGTGGTGGGAGGAGCAGAGGGGGAGGGAGAGGGTAGGGAAAGAATCTCAAGCAGACTCAGCATACTGAGCATAGAGCCCAATGTGGGGCTTGATTCCACGACCCTGACCATGACCTGAGTGGAAATCAAGAGTCAGAGAGTTAACTGACTAAGTGACCCAGGCACCCCAATAATTATTTCATTTTTAAGCTAGTTTTTAAAATAAGCAATGAGGGGGGAAAAGCCTCAAGATTCTTATATACTTACACTAGGCATTTTTCTACTGTCTTTTTTTTTTTTAAGATTTTATTATTTATTTGACAGACAGAGGTCACAAGTAGGCAGAGAAGCAGGCAGAGAGAGAGGAAGGGAAGCAGGCTTCGCTGCGGAGCAGAGAGCCCGATGTGGGGCTCGATCCCAGGACCCTGGGATCATGACCTGAGCTGAAGGCAGAGGCTTTAACCCACTGAGCCACCCAGGTGCCCCTCTACTGTCTTTTTTAAACCAAAATTATATCACGTAATACTTAGAACTTTATCTACTTTAGATATCTACTTTAGAGATTTCAAAATTTCAAAGAGAATTTTGCTCATAAGTGGTTATTGCTTCAAAGAGGAAAGATTTCTGACTCATTCTTATACATTCCTTTTGAAAAAAAAATGACTGGCAATATTGAAATTCTTTCATACTTCTTTGCCCAATTTGAGGTTGGTACACTATGAAGATCCACTCTTCTTTCAAAGATAGCATCATTTATGAGCAAAAAGACAAAAACAAAACAGAAAAACTCAAAGCTGATTTGGACAAGGAATTTTCTTTATTTTTAAGCATTAAAAAAAATACAGTGACATTTCTTAATCAGTGTGAGACCTCGGCTGATTTGGATAAGGGGTTTTCTTTCAGGAATTTTTTGAGCATGACCATTTGTTTTCTTTGTTGCAATATGTGATAACAATTTAGAAAACGGACATGGGTAATCTACTTTAGTATAATGAGCAATCGTCACATGTGTGAATTTCCTGTTGTCTCCAAGACAAAGTAGAAAAAAAGTCATTAAGTATCAAATGAGTATAGGGAATTTTATACCTCTTTAACTGTTCTGCTTCCAGGACACTTTTTACTAGATTTTTTTGAGGAATAGATTTATGGTTTTTCATCAAACTTTTGAAGTTTTTGTCCATTACTTCTTCAATTACTCCTTTTTTAAATTTTTATTTATTTATTTTTTAAAAAGATTTTATTTATTTATTTGATAGAGAGAGATCACAAGTAGGCAGAGAGGCAGGCAGAGAGAGAGAGGGAAGCAGGCTCCCTGCTGAGCAGAGAGCCCGATGCGGGACTCGATCCCAGGACCCTGAGATCATGACCTGAGCCGAAGGCAATGGCTTAACCCACTGAGCCACCCAGGCGCCCTATTTTTAAATATTTTATTTATCTGTGAGAGAGAGTGCAAGAGAGAGAAAGAGCAATCACAAGCAGTGGGTAGGGGTAGAGGGAGAAGCAGACTCTTTGCTGAGCAAGGAGCCTGAGGTGGGCCTTGATCCCAACACTCTGGGTTTGTGACCTGAGCTAAAAAACCACCTGAGCCACCCAGATACCCCTTCTGCACATATTCCTTATGTTCCTTTCTATTTCTTCTTTTTTTCTGAGACTTTGGATGGTTTCCCCACAGGTCTCTGAGGCCCTCTTAACTTTAATTCATTCTTTTTCTTTCTATTCCTAAGACTGGATAATTTCAAGTAATATTTCTTCATATTTGCTGATCCTTTCTTATGTCTGCTATTAAGACCCTCTAAGTAATTTTTAAAATTTCAGTCTTGAACTTAACTCCAAAATGTCAAGATTGGTCCTTTTTTGTAATTTTGGACTACAAGATTGGTCCTTCTTTTTGTAATTTTTGTCTTTATATTGATATTCTCTATTTGATGACATAGCATTGTAGTATTTTCTTCCAGTTCTTCAGACATGGTTCCCTTTAGTTCTTTGAGCAATTTAAAGTAGCTGATTTAAAGTTTTTTTCTAGTCCTCAGAGACAGTTTCTATGGATTGCTTTTTTTCTGTGTATGGGTATCTTCATGTTTCTTTGCATGGCTAGTAATTTTTTTTTTAAATTAGGCATTTTAAGTCATATAAAGTGGTTTCTATGCAAATCAAACTCTCCCCATCCCCCTGGTTTGTTTTTATTATTACTTATTTTAGGTTTTCTTGTTCAATGACTTTTCTGAATTAAATATGTGAAGTCTGTGTTCTTTGTTCCCTCTGGAGCCTCATTTACTACTTTTTGTGAAAACTGTGTTAAGATAACATAGTATAACATAAAATTTACTACCTTAACCATTTTAAATTGCTGTTCAGTACTATTAAATATATTCATATAGTTGTGCAACTTTTTTCTTGTTTGTTTGTTTTTTCAGTTTCTGGAGACTTCTTGCATGCCTTAGCTCATGGCATCCTTTTCTAGCTTCCAGGTCAGCAGTGATATCTTAAAATCTTCCTCTGACTCTGACTGTCTGCCTCCCTCTTCCACATTTTAAGAATCATTGTGATAACATTGGACCTACTTGGATAATCCGGGATAATTTTATCTTAAAGTCATCTTACTAACAACATTAATTCCACCTACAACTTTAACTCCCATTTGCTGAGTAATATGATGTATTCACAGATTCCGGAGGGGTAGGACATAGACATTTGTGGTGAGGACATTAATTTGTCTACCACACCCCTGTATCTCTCAGTCAGCTGGAATATTGCACCAGCCAGTGCATTCCTTTCCACTGGTATCCCATCCCAATTTATCATTATAAATTTTGGAGAAATGCCACTACATCATACTAGGGACTATCAATATTCTGTCTGTCACCATTGATTGGGTCTTCATTGTGAGCAATCAGGAATATGATCTAGTGCCAAAACCCCATTTTAGAATCTGTGTCTAAGAACCACTTGGTACCAGCTGGTTTTAGGTCAGTTTGCCTGGATATAGATTCCAAACTGGAGATTTGCATTTGGGAGTAACACCTTTAAGGCACTAAGAGAAATAGAGTTGAACAGTACAATATGATGAACTGTGATGCAGTTGGAACACAGATCTCAGATAGTCCCATCAGGAGCTCTTGAACTCAGAAGGCCCTTTCAGTTGCCTTAAATGGTAGCAAGGTACCTAGGCCAAACCCTGAGTGCAGGCCTTCTCCAGGGATGTTGGATAAGTGTAGGTGAGGCATTTCTTTTCACATAAGTGCAATGTCCAGAAAGGGACATACTAGCAACTGATATTCCCAGCAGCTTCCAAAATGGGTACTTTAATCCAGAAAGAAGCATCTGGTTAATTCATCACCCTGTCAACATCATAGACTTCATTGTATGAGCTCTGGCTAATTGGCTAAACGGAGGTAGGGAAAGGGAGAAGTATTAGATTCCAAGGGGCAGAAGAACATGAGTTAATATATGTCCAAAATATTCTTTCTTTTCAAGTAGTCCTGGCAAGGCACAGTTGGATTAGCTTCTTCTTGGGCACTTATAGACATAGTAGGACCAAGTGTTTGTCCTGGTGATATTTCTTGCTGCCAAGCCTCAGGAAATGGTAAAGTGGGCCAGTTAGTGTCTGTAGAACCTTTCTCGTGGATCCCAAGGAAGACACAGTTGGATGAAAGTGGGGAGGCCTATCTTTAAGGCCTGTAGAGATGAGTTGTAGAGCAGAGGTACTAGCACAAGAAAGGGAAAGCAGCAGGGCTTTACCAGCTAGCACCCAGATAATAGTGCAACCCATGGATATTATGTAAATTCTGAGAATGCTAGGTTCATGGGGACTAAATAAGGGTTAGTCTAGATAGATGTTCCCTTAAAGAATGCATTAGTTAGCTGAGAAGTAAAGAATGAGCACTGGCTTAACTACCCGCCACTGGGACTCTGCCACTGACTCCTTTAGAGGTCACACTCAGTAGAGATCACTGGCCTCACTGTCTTCCTCTGGTGGTCTCTAGACCCCTTCCATGTATATGGCTGCAATGGTCAGTCCTTCTGACAGAGAATTTCAGGGAAGAAGCAAAGTTGAGAACCATACTGCATGTCTGAGAGCTCCAACTACAAGGCAAGAAGGTATGTGTCTGTTTTATTTGTCACTGTGTGCCAGGATTGGGAACTTTTTTACTACATAGGAGGTATTCATGAATCCTTGTGGAGCAAAGGATGAGCACCTCTGCCAGGTTGAGAGATTCCAGAGGTAGGGAAGTTAGGGCTGGGCAAAAGGACCTATAGGGGAAGTAGTAACAAAAACCAACCTGTTGTTCTAAAATATAATTCTCCTTTCTTGAAAGAAAAAGGCCTCAGAGTCACTGACCAGAAATCTCTTGCCCAATTTGAGACCTGACCATTTGTGGGAGGGGAGAAAAATAGCATGGTGCACACCACATCCTGGATAAGGTGACATGTACAGTCTGAGGGCCTCAGCTGAGAAGGGCCAACCACTGTGCTTTGTGTTCGCCGGTGAGTGATGCCAAAGCTGATGGCGCCTCTGTCTTCCCACACCTAGGGGCTATTATTTCCCCCAAGAAGGTAAGTTCTGTTCTTTGTAGGTCACTGATTGCTTCAGGACTTAGGCCTTGTCCATTTTCCTGCCTCATTTATTGACTTATTTGACTATGACTGTGATGACCTCAGGAACTAATGGCCCAGACTCTGACCTTATGGTCTTTGGGAGAGGAGCAGGAGCTCCTTCAAGAACAAGTCAGTTTCCAGATTCATCACAATAATGAAGGGTAGATGCTGCTCGGCGAGTGTTCCTAGACTTACAAAGCTCTGTCCTCTTGTAGACAAGGAAGTGAGTATTTTCTTTCAGGGTGGTTTCAGGAACACTCCATAATGGGGTCCCAGAGACCATGTGGAACAGGGATAGTGGTTATATATGTAGGTAAAGACTGGCCCTGAATAAAAACGAATCCCATGCTCATCACTTATGGCATCTTCTTTGGTGTTCAGAAATTTTGTCTTCCAGGGATCCTCTCTGATTTGTTCCCTCTAAACCAGCTCTAGGATGTGTTCTAATAGGCTCTTTGTTTCTGGGGAAAGCTGTGTTCTGGTATAACCTTCTGCTGATTGGAAAAAGTGACTACCTAGTGAGACAGACTGCCTTCCCTGTGCTTGGGGTCTGTAAGTGGGATGACTCGTCTAAGATGGGAGATTAGCCATGGTGGTCTCTGACTGCACTTGGGTAGTTGGTGTTAGATTCTGAGATGGAAGTAAACGATTTATAAGTTCTTACAGAGCCAAAACAGTTTACTTATGTAGAATTTTCTACAATAACTGTTTAAAAATTTTATTAAGTAATCACTGCACCCAACATGGGGTTGGAACTTATATCCCCAAAATGAAAAGTTGTGTGCTCCACTACTAAGCCAGCCAAGTGCCACAAACACTAAACATTTTAGAAACCTCTTTGATCCATCAGCTCTGTACCCACTCAGTTGAGTTCCAAGACAACTGATTGGGTGCCCCCTTGAGTACTCTGAGGTTACTATGGGAGCCTGATGGAGACATTTTGAATTTGATTGGCAAGGGTTGAGGGAGCAGCGAGGGAGAACTGGATTTAGAGAGGGGACAGAGAGGCCTGGGAAAGCTCAGCCTCCATGGAACAAGGACCAAGCTAAAACTGGCATAATAGGTGTGGGACCAATTACCTCTGTCACTGGATAGGGGAAAACCTATGGCACAAGGGCCAAGAGGCAAAACTCGAGGCTGGGACCAAACTATAGAGGCTGAAGCTGAAGCTTTATTTTGAAAGCAGAGCCATGGAAAGGCTTGAACCAGGATAAGACAGGAAGTGATTACAAAGAGATGAGTTCATACTCTCCTAGAGAGTTTTAGGGATACTAATGATAGGTTCACAGAAAATTAAACAAATGAAAAAGAAAATGAGGCAATTGCTGCCTTCAGGGGAAAAAAGTTGTACAGGAAATGTCAGTATACTGTATTAGGTAGCTCAGGTGTGAGCAACATTGATGTGATGTAATAATGTAAGCACTTAATATTAATTTAATTAAAATTCATCATTTAACTTTTGGGGGATGAGAAGGGGTAATTGTATTTTAGGAGTGGTGTAAAACATTCCAGATCTCCATCTTCCACGGTAGACCATCAATATCTAAGATCTAAAATTGAAAGTCAAGAAATAGCATTAATAGGGGCACCTGGGTGGCTCAGTTAGCTAAGCATCTACCTTTAGCTCAGGTCATGATTCCTGGGTCCTGGGATTGAGTCCCACATTGGGGTCCCTGCTCAGCAGAAGTGTGCTTCTTCCTCTCCCTCTGCTGCTCCCCCTGCTCCCCCTTCTCTTCCTCTCTTGCTTTGTCAAATAAATAAATAAAACCTTTTAAATAAATGAAATAGCATTATTGGGGTGCCTGGGTGGCTCAGTGGGTTAAAACCTCTGCCTTTGGCTCAGGTCATGATCCCAGCGTCCTGGGATTGACCCCACATTGGGCTCTCTGCTCAGCAGGGAGCCTGCTTCCTCCTCTCTCTCTGCCTGCCTTTCTGCCTACTTGTGATCTCTGTCAAATAAATAAAATCTTTTTAAAAAAATAGCATTATTAGTATTGTGTTTAGAAAAAATGAGGATGGGGCGACTGGGTGGTGCAGTCAGTTGAGTGTCCAGCTCTTGGTTTCAGCTCAGGTTGTGATCTCAGGGTGGTGGGATTGAGCCCTTTGTTGGGCTCTATGCTTAGTATCGCGTTTGCTTGAGATTTTCTTTCTCCCTCTGCCCCTCCTGTTCATGGTCTCTCTCTCTCTCAAATAAATAAATAAATCTTTTTTTTTAAAAAAAGGTAGAATAAGGGTAAGCACAGAAGAAACAAGGAAAAATGTTGAATATGCTCTTTAAGTGGGGAACGCAGGTGGAAGGGGAAGGTAGGAGAAGGTAGAAGGTTGCCTTATAGAACTATTTTGTTTTTTCAACTAATTACATCTTCTACTTTAAAAAAGTAAATGTTCATTTATAGCCTTAAAGTACTATGACTTCATTAGTGGAGTAAAATCCATTTATTATTCATTGTGGAAAAGTCTGTGTTAAGGAATGAACTCACGTGTTGCTTAGATTGGGGGCACAGCTTCAGGTGACAGACAGTGCTAGCATGGGTTCTGCTCCTCTTGAGCTGCCCACAGCACACACACCGGATTGGCTGGCCCCCAGGTCTTAAGGTTGACGTCCAGGCCCTCCTCAGTCCTGACCGGCTTCCTTGTCCTAAGCTTCTATATCTCACTTCTTCCCAGTAACATCAAGCTGCTTGAGATCTCTGAAACACACCAGGGTGGTTCATGCCTTGATGTCTTTCTCTTCCTGTTCTCACTTCCTGGACCCCTTTGATAAAGGATAATCTGGTATATCCATCTTCTTCCGTGGATAATTCCTGTTCAGCATTATGTCCCAGTCCTGGGGTCTTCTTTTCTTCTCTTACCTGGCAAGATGCCCTAGACTCTACTCCCATGGTAATCTCTACACACCATCTTGTGTCACTGGCAGAAATATATAGATATATATATTATATATCTATATATAAATATAGATCTTATATATCTATATATAAAAAGATAATCTTATATATATATAATTATCTTTTTATTCATCTACCTCTGGCTCATAAGCAGCTTGGGATGTGAGACAGTGTCTTACTCATATCTGATTCCAGGGCCCAGCAGAGAACCTGGGTTGAAGGCATAATCAATCCTGGCTACTGAATGACAAGACTGGAATACACTTTCTCCGTGTTCAGTTTCCAGTAGGTGGTTCTATGAGCAAGGACAGAAGGGTATCTGTCACACTAGACTGTCACAAGGACAAGAGTTCTTAAGGCCATATGGATCAACAGCGATTGACTGACATCCTTTTTTGTCCTTTCCCTGTCTTGGCTCTAAGCCCAAATCTTTGAGTCTAGTGTGACAGATACCCTTCTGTTCTAGCCCCAGTCAGGTAAGAATTTGGAAAAGTGAATATCAGAGGGAAGACACTCTAGGGTAGGTCCCAGGTGAGCTGAATCCATAGTGAGCTAGCAATCACTCTGGTTAGTCTGTTCTATCTCAGAGGACAGAGTCAGAGTACCTTAGAGTGAAGCTTTCTAGCACCTCATGGTGTCTTTGTAAAATATTTTAGTGAATCTGACTTCTGATACCTTACTTACACATTTATTTATTTAGCATTTCTATTGGTTGCAGTTTTAGCCAAAAAAATAAAATGTCTCTGCATGAAGCCTGAAGAACCTTATTTTAAGTGTGATTCTAAGAGTGGGGAAATTTTACCAGATTCAACATTTCTTATTCATTATGGAGGCCAAAATGAGGAGTTTGAGTAGTAAATGCCTCAGTGGTTAAGAGTCCTGGCATTGGGTTCTTGACCTGGGTCCAGTATTCTCTGTGTTTCCCAAGTTTGACTGTCCCTGCTGCACAGTGGAACAGAAGTTCCTCCTTGCCTCACAGAGGATTTTGAGAGCTGTAATGCAGTTAGTTTACAGTGCTGCTTATTTTTAAGTTGTGAAATATATACATGGGCTTATACATAAATCATACAAGCTTAAAGAATAATAAGGTGAGCACCCCTATAAGCACCACTCAAGAAAGAGGACAATAAAGTCAGTCGGTACCTTAAAAGCCCCTTCTGAGAGACTTTGTCTGGAAAGGTGGAGATGAAGTAGTTGTCCCTATGCCTCCCAGTAAGTATAACTAAAATCCCTGGACATGATATTGAAAACAAACATAAAAATATTCTGAAGGCTAGAGAGAAGAAGGCAGACCAGCTAGGAACCTTGGGACACAAGGACTGATACAGCAATGAGTTCCCTGGGTTTTCTTTTTGCCTTATACATCTCATACTTGGTTGGTGCTGGAGAAGCCTGCAACCTGGGAAGGCCAGCAGATACCAATCAACAAACAAAGAGCCCAGAGAAAAGCCTGCTTCCTCTAGCCAGAGGACTGGGGAAGATGGAAACAGAAAACTTTTTTTCAGTTGTAACCCCCAAACTAATTAATACCTTGACCTCTAGCTTTTGGCTGCATCTTGCAAGTTTTAATGTTACTATTACTTTTGTTACATTGTTACTATCACTCAGTCCAAGATATTTTTTTTCCGTGTGTTTTGTTTTTTGACCTATAAATGATTTAGAATCGTATTTCTTAATTTCCAAATTTGTGGGAATTTTAATCTTTTGTTACTAATTTCTTTTGTTTTTTTTTTTTAAAGATTTTTAATTTATTTATTTGTCAGACAGAGATGACAAGTAGGCAGAGAGGCAGGCAGGGGGGTGGGGCAGGCTCACCACTGAGCAGAGAGCCCCATGCAGGGCTCGATCTCAGGACCCTGAGATCATGACCTGAGCCGAAGGCAGAGGCTTAACACACTGAGCCATCCAGGCGCCCCTAATTTCTATTTAATTATATTTTGACCAGAAAATATAGTCTTTTTTCAGTCCTTTAAAATTTCTTAAGATTTGTGGGGCGCCTGGGTGGCTCAGTGGGTTAAGCCGCTGCCTTCGGCTCAGGTCATGATCTCAGGGTCCTGGGATCGAGTCCCGCATGGGGCTCTCTGCTCAGCAGGGAGCCTGCTTCCTTCTCTCTCTCTCTCTCTCTGCCTGCCTCTCAGTGTACTTGTAATTTCTCTCTGTCAAATAAATAAATAAAATCTTTAAAAAAAAAACAAAGATACTAGGGAAACCTCGGTGGTTCAGTGGATTAAGCCTCTGCCTTCCGCTCAGGTCATGATCTCGGGGTCCTGGGATCAAGCCCTGAATTGAGCTCTGTGCTCAGCGCAGAGCCTGCTTCCCCCCTGCCGCCACCTCTGTCTGCCTCTCTGCACACTTGTGATCTCTGTCAAATAAGTAAATAGTCTTTAAAAAAAAAAAAAGAAAGAAAAAGAAAACAGAGATCCGGGAACTAATGTGCTCATTACTGCTGAGTTAGCTCCTCTAGTGCTTTATAGCAGCTACTACTAGAAAATAAACATAGGTGACTAACCCACATGAACACACACATCTGTATTCATTTGTCTGCTTCTTTATCTGTGTATTGAAAAACATAATTTCATATTGATAACTCCAACTCTGTTCCAAACAACAGAGTTCATACTAGCTCTCCCCCTTGCTTTATCCCATCTTCTTTCAGGGTAAAAGCCCTGACTCATTATGCACAATATGTTGGTTTGTTCAACTCTAATATACAAATAAAGTCACTTCAAACTTTGTTTCTTAAGCCCCTTTGAGAAACAAAGTTTACCAGCCATATTCCAGCACAGTATTTATATGCAGTTCTTTTTATCTTCAGCATTATAATATCCAGTCAAAACACTGTTTCCTAGACTTAGGTCCATTCCTTGGTTCTTCATGTCTTTAAGTACAGTTACATCGTTCATGCGTAATATAGTTCATAAGGTAGCCATAATTTTAAGTTTGACTAAATTAGCTTAATTTGTTATACTCTGAAGTTCAGGTTTCTTCCAATATCCTGATGGTTGTTTTTAAATTGTCATATACTAAAATTTACTGTCTTTTTTTTTTTTTAAGATTTTATTTATTTATTTATTTGTCAAAGAGAGAGAGAGCACAAAGAGGGGAGCTGCAGGCAGAGGGAGAAGAGGGTTCCCTACTAAGCAAGGGGCCCAATATGGGACTTGATCCCAGGACTCTGGGATCATGACTTGAGTTAAAGGCAGGCACTTAGCCAATTGAATTACCAGGCACCCTAAAATTTACTCTTTGTAATGTGCAGTTCTGTGGTAGTTGATCAACGCCTGGGGTCCTGTATCCAGCATTGTTGTTGCATAAAAGAGTTTCCTCACACCCAGTTTTCCTTGATCATTCCCCTTTAGAGTGAGTCTTGCTTCCCAACCTCAGCCCTTGTTGGCAACCATTGGTCTGTTTCCATCCATGCAGCTTTGCTTTTTTCAGAGGTTTATATAAATGTCTTTTTTGAGCCTGGCTTGGTTGGCTAATGCATTGAATACTTATCTGTGCTTACCAAAAGTTTGTTCCTTTTGATTAATGCATAGTATTCCATTGTTTGGAAGTGCTACCATTTGTAATTGATTCACTAACTGGGTTGTTTGCAGTTTTAAGTGTTTATGAATAAAGCCATTATAAATATTTATGTGCCAGTTGTTGTGTAAACATGAATTTCATCTCTTAGGTAAATAACAATAAGCAAGATTACTGGGTTGTATTATAAGTGTTGTATGTTTATTTAAAAAACTGTCCATACTGTTTTCCACAATGATTTTGCATCCTCACAAACAGCATTAAGTGGATTCTAGTCATTTCACATCCTTGCCAGGGCTTGGTATTGTCATTTTACTTTTTATTTCAGTCATTATAGCTGTAAAGCAGTATCTCATCATCTTCATTTCCTTAATGGTTAATGGTAGTCAGCATTTTTGTTTGTTTGTTTGCCTTCTCTTTGTTTTCTTTAGTGAAATGTCTATTCAACTCTTTTGCCTTTTTAAAAAATTAAGTTGTTTATTTTCTCACTGAGTTTTTAGAGTTCTTTATGTATGCTGGATACAATGGTTTCTTTTTATCATATGCATTTTACAAGTAACCTCTCCCACTCTTTACTTTGTTAAATTTACTGTTTTTTTGTGGATCATGACTTTTGTGTTACATCTTTGCCTAATCAAGAAATCTTTGCCTAATAAAAGGTCACAAAGAATTTTCTCCTGTATTTCCTTCCAGAAATTTCATAGTTTTAGATTTTATGTTTATGTCTGTAATCCATTTTGAGCCAGTGTTTTGTATTGTGTGAGGTAAGGATTGAGCCTTATTTATTTATTTACGGATGACCGGTTGTTCCAGCAGTATTTTTTTTTTTAAGATTTTATTTATTTGTCAGAGAGAGAGAGAGAGAGTACACATATAAGCAGGGGGAATGGCAGGCAGAAGAAGAAGTAGGTTCCTTGCTGAGCAAAGAGACTGATGCGGCACTTGATCCCAGGACTCCTGAGATCATGACATGAGCCAAATGCAGATGCTTAACTGACTGAGCCACCCAGGCATCCTATTCCAGCACTACTTGTTGAAAACAGTTTTCTTCTTCTATTAAATGCTTTTGAAGCATTGTTGAAATGCAGTGACCATAGATAATATAGATCTATTTCTGGTCCCTATTCCTTTCCATTACTCTCTGTAGTTATACTTTCACTAATACCACAGTGTCATAATTACTCTAGCTTTATAGTAAGTCTCTGAAATTCTCTGATGCAAGGACTCCAACCTTGTTCTGTTTTGTCAAAATTATTATAGCTAGCTTAGTTTTTTTTTTAGTTTTCCATGTAAAGTTTAGAAGCAACTTACTGATTTCTACAAATAAAGATTGTGATGAGATTTTCTTTTTGTCATAAAATATACATAACAATTTTTACAATTTTTAAAAAAGATTTTATTTATTTTTATTTGAGAGAAATAGCAAGAAATAGTGCATGAGCAGAGGGGAGAGAGAGAAGCACATTCCCCACTTAGCAGGGAGCCCGATGTGGGGCTCAATCCCAGGACCATGGGATTATGACCTGAGCCAAAGGCAGTCGCTTAACTGACTGAGCTACCCAGGCACCCCAATCTTTACCATTTTGAAAGTGCACAATTCATTGGCATTCAGTACATTCTTAGTGTTATGCAACCACCACCATTATCCACTTCTAGAACATTTTCATCAACCCAAAAGGACACCTTGTACTCATTAAACAGTCACTTGTCATTTCCCCTTCCCCCAACTCATGGAAACTACTAATCTGCCTTCTGTCTCTATGGATTTGCCTATTCTGGAAAGGTCATATAAATGGAATCATATAACAAGTAGCTTTTTGTGTCTGCCTTCTTTCACTAAGAAGAATATTTTTAAAAAAATTATCCATGTTGTGGGATGTATCACTACTTTATTTCTTTTTGGGTGAATAATAATTCATTGCATGATGTAATGGGTTGAATAGTGCCCCCCCAAGATGTATGACATCTTAACACCTAGAATCTGTGATTGTGACATTTTTTGAAAAACGGGTTATTACAGAAAAATTAAACTAAGGGTCTAAGGTGAGAATATCCTAGACTATCTGTTGGGTGCTAAATCCAATGACAGGTGTCCTTATAAGAGACAGAAGAGAAGAAGACGGAGAAAAGGAGAAGGCCATGTGAAGACAGAGCCAGAGATGGGAGCACTGCAGCCAAGCTAGTTAAGGAATGCCTGGAGCCAATAGAAGTTGGAAGAGGCAAGGAAGGATTCTCCCGTGGTGACTTTGGAGGGAGTGTAGCTTTCTGAGGACTTGAATTTAGACTTCTGCCTCCTGTGTTGTGAGAGAATAAATTTCTCTTGTTTAAGCTGCCCAGTTTGTGGTAATTTTTATGGTAGCCCTAGGAAACAAATACACATGTCTATGTCACCTTTTATTTTTCTAATCATGAGTTTATCGACACTGGGATTATTTATATATTTTTGCCTATTATAAATAGTGCTGTTACAAATGTTCATGTACAGGTTTTTTTTTAAACACGTATTTTCAGGGGTGCCTGGGTGGCTCAGTCGGTTAAGGATCAGCCTTCCACTCAGGTCATGATGCCAGGGTCCTCGAATCAAGCCCTGCATTGGGCTTCTTTCCCTCTCCCTCTGCCTCTTTCTCTCTCTCAAATAATTAAATAAAAATAAAATATAAAAACAAAACAAACAGAACAATGAAAAATACCTGTTTTCATTTATTTGGTTATATACCAAGGAGTAGAATTACCAAGTCATGTAATAATTCTATGTTTAGCTTATTGAGGAACACCAAAGTATTTTTCATAGTTGCTGCCCATTTTACTTCTGACTTTTCCACATTCTCACCAACATTTGTTATTTTCCCTTTTCAACAGAATTACAGCCTTCCCAGTGGCTGTGAAATTATATCTCATTGTGGTTCTGATTTGTATTTCAGTAATGAATAATGATGTTGAGCATCTTGTCATTTGTTTATTGGCTATTAGTATATCTTCTTTAGAGAATTGTGTGTTCAGGTCCCTTGCCTAATTTTGAATTGGGTTGTTTGTCTTTTGTTATTTTGGGCATTTGTTTTTTGTTATCATTTAAGAGTTACTAATATATTCTAAATACTAGACCCCGTATTTGCTTTGCTTTCTTTCATTCTGTGGATTGTCTTTTTCTTTCTTGTTGGTATCCTTTGAAGCACAAGAGTTCTTAAATTTTAATGAAACCAGTTTATCTCAGTTTTTTTTCTTTGGTTGTGAGTGCATTAGGTATCATATTTCAGAAGCCATTACTAAATCCAAAGTCATGAAGACTTACCTCAGTGTTTCTCTCTAAGAGTTTTATGGTTTTTAGTTCTTATATTTAGGTCTTTGGTTCATCTTTATTTGTTTGCATGTAGATATCTAGTCAGCTCAGCACCACTTATTGAAGAGATTATCCTTTCTATATTGAATGGTCTTGGCACTCTTGTAAAAAAAATCAGTTGACTACAGATGTATAGATTCATTTTGGGCTCTCAGTTATATTTTATTGATATTTTGTTGTCTGTCTGTATGCCAGTACTACACTACTTTAATAACTATAGTTTTATAGTAAGTAAGTAAACTTTCTGTTTCATGAGGTGACTCAGAAGCTCTTACATATACAGGTAACAATAGGAACAACAATGAACTCATAGTATTTTGCATCTTTGCTTTAGTCCATGGTCAGCAGGGTCCATCGGCTGCGGCTTCCATCTCTGGGGGACATCCTTGTTCTCGTCTCATTTGACATGACCTGCGTGAATCCAGGCCCTGATGCCTTCTCCTTTTATTGCCGTGGGGGTGGTCAGGATGACAGTAAATGGTCCCTTCCAGTTAGGCTCCAAATTTCGCACTTGATGGCGACGTATCCAAGCCAAGTCCCTGGGTTGGTAAGAATGTGGTTCCACCTCCGTCTCCATTTCATATGTGGTGGAAAAAGCCTCTACCCAGCCTGAAAAGGTATCTTCAAAAACTATCATATACTTGTGCCCATATTTTATGGGTTTCATCTCTGTAAAATCTATTTCCCAATAAATTCCTGGTTCCTTACCTCTTTCTCTCTTCCCTCTTCTCATTTTAGTTCTTCCCACATTAACTGCCTGGCATTGAGCATATCTATCAACTACATCCTGAGCCATACACCCTAATTTAGAAATCTGGAACTGCTTGCCTATAAGCTCCTTGAGTTTGCATGTCCCCAAATGAGTACCCTGATGTATCTGGTCTACTAACTTCTTACCTAATCTTTGAGGAAGAATTATTTTTCCTGCTTTAGTCTTAGCTCAGTCCCTTTCATAGTCCAATTTCGCCCATTTTGTAAATACTTTAAATCTTCCTCTGAATAGTTTGGTTTTTCTGGTAGGGCTGAAGCCGGGAGTGTAACCAGTGCTTGTACTGTTTCTCGGGCTGCTTGCTTTGCAGCTTGATCTGCTAATTGGTTTCCTTTTCAAATCAGATCAGTCCCCTTTTGGTGTCCCAGGCAATGCATAATGGCCACTTCTTTTGGGTCCCAAATAGCCCGGAGGAGAGCCAATATTTCTCCTCTGTTTTTAATTCCTTTTCCTTCTGCTGTTAATAGGCCCCATTTCTTTTTAAATAGCCCCATGTATATGGAGAGTAGCAAAGGATGCCTGCTGTCCCTATAGATATTGGCGGTTTTACCTTTGGCCATCTGCAGTGCCTTAGTGAGTGTAATCAGTTCTGCTTTCTGTGCCGAGTTTCCATGTGGCAGGGCTGCCGTCCAGAGTTCCTGCTCAGGAGAAACCACCGCAGTCCCCACATACCTCTTTCCATTGACCATGTAGCTACTCCCATCTGTGAACAGAGTCATCTCCGCATCTGGGAGGGGAATGTCTCTGAGATCCTGCCTTATTCCTGTGACTTGGGTTAGGACCTCCCCACAGTCGTGTGGGTGGTCAGCCAACTCCTCTGGCAGCAGCGTGGCTGGATTTAGCACTATCAGGGGCTGGAAGGTCACTCTTGGTTCGTTGGGGAGGAGGCCCTGATACCCCGTCACTTGGGCATTCATCATCCATTGGTCTGGTGGAATCTAGAGAAGGCCCTCGATAGCATGGGTGGTGGTCAAGATGAGATTTTGACTCAGAGTCAATTTACTTGCATCCTTGACCAGGAGGGCCATGGTGGCAATTATGCAGAGGCGGGGGGGGGGGGGGGGCCCAGCTGCTACTGGTTCTAGCTTCTTGCTAAGATAGGCTACTGGCCTTTGCCAAGGCCCCAGAGTCTGAGTGAAAACTCCTTTGGCCACCCCTGCTTTTTCATCCATGTATGAGTGGAAGGGCTTGGTAACATCTGGGATGGCCAATGCTGGGGCACCCAGTAAGGCTGTTTGTAATTCCCAAAATGCGCCTTCTGCCTCAGCTGCCCGCTCTATCATAGTGAGCCCCTCCTTTTGCCAGTTCACAGAGAAGTCAGGCAGTCTCCACGAACCGTGGTATCCATAGCCTACAGTAGCCCAACGTCCCAAGAAACTCCCTCACTTGTTGGGACGTGGTGGGGCGGGGGCATCGGGTGATCCCCTGTTTCCTGGACTCAGACAGTGAACGCACTCCCTCATGGCTCTGACAGAGCTGTGCTTTCTTTGCTGAAACCCAGTGCCCTTTTTCCTGCAGAGTCTGTAAGAGAGCTCTTGTCCCCCGCAAACATGACTCATAGTCCTCAGTGGCTACTAGCAAGTCATCAAAATACTGTTACAGAGTGACTCCCAGGTTGGAAGTTCTGTACTTATGCAAATCCTCGTGTAGGGTCTCGTTGAAATGGTGGGTGAATTCTTGAACCCTTGGGGAAGTCTTGTCCAGGTCAGCTGGCCTTGGAATCCTTCCTGTGGGTTGGACCACTCAAAAGCAAAGAGGGCTGAGACTCCCTTGCTAAAGATATGCAGAGAAATGCATCTTTGAGATAAGTAATGAAAATTGGGCTCTCATGTCCACCAAAAGATCAACTGATTTCCCGTCCACTTTAATTTTTACTCTGGTGGCCAGCATTGCCGTCTTCCTTTTGAGGCACTCCCTGGCCCAGTATCCTTTTTCCTTATAGTAAGCACACTGATCTGAACCTAAGCCTTCCTGCCTGCCTTCTCTGTGCTTAGGCTTTTCCTTCCATTTACCATCCACTACCTGCCTCATGTAATGCCAAAACCTTAACTAGTTTTTTTGTCTGTTTTTCATCCTCCTATGCATCCCTGTTGTTAAACACCTCTTCTGCTGTTCCCCCTAACTCAGTCAGATTCTTCCCTTCAAATCCTTCAGATTTCTGAAGTTTCCTCCTTATATCTGGGGCTGACTGACTGGCAAAAGCAAGATTCACTGCCCTCTGATTTTCGGGTGCCTCAGGGTCGATCGGGCTATACATTTTATAGGCTTCAATAAGCCTTTCTAGGAAAACTCCCGGAGACTCATTCTTACCTTGGGTCACCATACTAATTCTGGTTTAGTCTGAGTGTAGCTTTTACTTCTGGAAATTCTTAACCATTTCAGTTCCAGGATTTCAACATATCAAAGACCTGTATTTGTTCTGAAAGTCTCCCATATGAGTTTCCTTTAAGAAAGAATTCATCTTACAAGTGATTTAAAACAATTACAAATGACAAAAAACTCAGAATAGATATGGTTATATATCAAGTGATGACCCTTACCAAAACATTAAAACTTTAGGCAAGTTGTAGTAGTTACAGCATTTACCCAAATGTAACCCAAGGTTTATCATTGATTTAGCAGTACTTCCTGAGTAACTTAGCATATTAAGGAAAAGCCTTATGAGTCAAAAAGATCTCATTTACAATTCTGGGTGGGCAAAGAGAAAACCGTTTACATTTTAACCAATTGTGAACTGTTATAACAGAATTCAGTTAAGCACAAAACATGTTTACCAGTAGATTTCAAAAGCACAAACCTAGTTCCAGCAACCAGCGCTCTAGCATTTCATCCCATTTGTCATCCAAAAAAAGGTCAAAGTTTCAGACTAGCAAAGACCCTGAAAGCCACTTTAACAATTACCCATTAAAACGCTGAGACAGACAGTCAACCATCAGTTCAGCCATCCCTCCACCTACAGACCTCACGTTCCACATGGGCCCATTCCACTTCAGATGCCATGCTTTCCCGCCAGCAAGAGGGAGGGGGTAGGCAGTCCACGTCGGGCCAGAGAAGGCAAGGAACTCCCCGAAACAAAGGGAGTTTCGGCAGCTGCTTGGGAATATCCCTTAAAGTCTCTGTCTGGAGTTAGATTAACCCCAGTTGGTTCCAGTTATAGCCCTTACCACAGAAAATGAGTGAGGGAGAAGCCCCACATCTATTATAAGGAACAGGGAGACAAAAGTCAGAATCCCCTTACTCTCTGCTTACCCCATTCCTTCAAACACAACAAACAACACAGCAGACAACAAAAAGGCAAGACAAAGACAACTGCGGGCCCAGCGGTCCTGCCACCAGTGGGGATTTTCTAGGGAGACTCAAACCCCCTGATTGCCTAGGGGGACTCGAACCCCCTGTCGATCTACCAGCAGAGGGATGGGGTGTCCCTGCATCCACTCCAGCCTTGGGGAGCATGGCTGCGTCCAGCTTCTCCCCAGTGGGCCATACCCTGGAGCTCCAACCACACAGACAGACAAGATCCTAATACCTCCAGAAGCTTTTCCCAGAAATTCCAATGCTGACTCAGTTCTCGTCGTTTGATCCTGGACAAGCCCCCAGTGTTAGGGTCCGTGATCAAAGGAATGAGACCGACACAAAGCAAAAGTCAAGCAAAGCTTTATTTCGCGCCAAGCATTGAAAATCGAACTGACCAGTCGGGGTCGTCCCTTACAAAGAGGCGACGACGACCAGGACACCGACCCTGACGATTTCCCCATACAAAGCGACTCCCCTTACCTGGTGGCGCTGCTCCCTGGCGAGGCCACTCCTGACGACCATGATGCTCCTGATGAAGCTGCTCCCGACGACCCCAATGTTCCCAACAACCCTGACACTATTACTACTCCTCCCCTGCCTCACAGACTAACCTTTATAGAGGTGGTTGAGCTCAGCCCACACACAGGTAGCCAATGAGATTGCAACACACAGGGAAAACTGCACAGTCATGCTTGGTCAGCAATACGGGTGACCAATTGAATTTCAATTCACCACAGTAAATATATGTGTACCCCACTGATTGGATGTCTCCATCTGGCCTGGCCCGCCTCTATATCCGGGGTTTGCAAGTAAGTTCCTCTGGGAGGCGTGGGGTCAATCTAAGCCCACAATGAAATGGCTCCCTCTGGCCAAGCAGGCCCTTACAGCTAGGCCCTACAGTATGATGGTGAATAGAAATGGTGAGGGCAAAATATTTGTCTCATTTTCAATCCCAAGGAGAAACATTCAGTTTTTCACCATTAAATATGACATAAGTTAAAGGTTTTATGCAGCTCACTTTTGTCAGATTATGAATATTCCTTTTTCTTCCTAATTTGCTTTATTTATTGTGAATGGAAGTAGAATTTTGTCAAATGCTGTTTTTCAAAATACTGTTACAATCAATCATATGGGATTTTTCTTTAGTCTATTGATGTTATGGATTGCATTAATTAAGTTTATTTATTTATTTACTAAAGATTTTATTTATTTATTTGACAGAGAGAGACACAGCAAGAGAGGGAACATAAGCAGGGGAGTGGGAAAGGGAGAAGCAGGCTTTCTGCTGAGCAGGGAGCCAGATGCGGGGCGTGATCCCAGGACCCTGGGATCAGGACCTGAGCTGAAGACAGATGCTTAATGACTGAGCCACCCAGGTGCCCCTTAAGTTTTAAATATTAAACTCACCTTTCATTCCTGGGTTAAACCCCACTTAGTCATGATGTTATCCATTTGATATATTGATGGATTTGATTTGCTAATATTTTGTTATAGATTTTTATATCCATGTTTATGGAGAACATTGGTCTATAGTTTTTTTTCCATGTAATTTTTGAAAATTGTTTTATTAGGGTGATGCTGACTTCATAAAACTTGTTGGAATGTGTTTCTTTCTATTCCATTTTGCTGAATAGTTTGCTTAGAATTGCTAGTATTTCTTCCTTAAATGTTTGGTAGAACAGTGAACCCATTTGTGCCCAGAGTTTTCTTTGCTGGGATACACTTTGATTAGTGTAGGATTATTCTGGTTAATTATTTCATCTTCTCTCCCTTTGCCTATTTGGAAACCTAAGGCCATCAGATATAAACAAGATATTACTGTATTTAGGGATATTCTGTGTTTCTTCTTAGAAGTTTTCATGAACTTCTCTAACAAGCTTTTTAAGGAGTGAAAAGTTCCTGATGTTGAGACATTTAGTCGAAGAGAAATTAAGATAGCAGGGCTCTGAACCACTGGTTCTGTGATTTAGGTGACTGAGAAGAACTAAACTCCTGAATATCATCTCTTACCTGATACTTAGCAGTGTCAGGTTAAACCATCCTTACCTTCAAGTTTCTTCTCTCATTGATACCACCTGTATAAAACCATCTATGATATGCTTTTTGAGAAACCAAGCCAGGGGAAAATATTTGGGTACAGGCTGATACACACTCTTACCACATAAGTTAAGGACCTTTTTTCATCCTAAAGCAGGTCTTAATTGCTTTTAAATGAAATTTTAAATAGAAAATTTTATAGATGCTCTTTTATATAGAAAAGAATGTTTAAAATCCTGTAATTTAGAACAGTGAAAAAAATGTCTTCTTGAGAATTAACTTATTTTTTACATTACCATAGAAAAAAAAGATTGTGTGCTATTTACAAATTTAGTCCTGTGGCCAGGCAATTATTAAGGGAAGAGTTATTTAGTATAATGCCCACTTGGTCCCTGTTTTTTAAGTTGTGCTTAATGTGCAGGCTCTTTTCAAGATAAGAGTGGTTTATTTTGTTTTGAATAGTTGTTTGTTTGTTAAGATTTTATCTATTTGACAGAAAGCAAGAAATCATCAGCAGGGTGCATGGCAGAGGTAGAGGGAGAAACAGGCTCCCTTCTGAGCAGGAAGCCAGTTGTGGGGCTTGATTCCAGGACCCTAGGATCATGACCTGAGCTGACAGGCAGATGCTTACCCAGCTGAACCACCCAGGTGCCCCATTTTGAATGGTCTTCTATTTAGTTCTTTTGCTTCTGCTTCTTTTTCTGCTTCTTCTTCTTTTTTAAAGATTCTATTTGACAGAGAGAGATACAGTGAGAGAAGGAACACAAGCAGGGCGAGTAGAAGAGGGAGAAGCAGGCTTCCCACAGAGGGGCTTGATCCCAGGACCTTGAAATCATGACCTGAGCCAAAGACAGATGCTTAACAACTGAGCCACCCAGGTGCCACTATCTAGTTCTTCTTGAATGAGCTTTTGCTGGTTTGTGTCTTCCAGGGAATTTTTTCCATTTCCTCCAAGTTGAATTTATTAATGCCACAGTGGTCTGAAATGATAGCTCTTCTTTCATCCTTGATAAAGGAAGTTTGTGTCTTTCTTAAAAATACCATTCTGGCTAGATACTTGTGTTTTGTTGACCTTTTCCAGGAATTAACTTTTGGTTTCATGGATTTTCTCTATTGTTTCTCTGTTTCTAGTTCTACCAATACTTTCCTTCTTTCTACTTGCTTTTCATTTAATTTCCTCTTCCTCTATACTCTTAGGATAGAAGGTTAGGATAGTGACTGTAAATGTTTCTTCTATTCTAATATAAGCATTTAATGATACATATTTATAGGTAAGCCCTGTTTTGGCTGTATCATGCACAGATTTTAATAAAAAAATTTATATTGGGATAATTTTAGATTTATAAAGCAGTTGCAAAGATAGGACAGTGAGTTCCCATATGTATTTCACCCAGGTTCCCATAATACTAACAGCTTTATACAACCATATTTTTCAAAACTAAGGGATTAATAGTGATACATTGCTATTACCATAAGATTGAGACTTTAGGGTGCCTGCGCGGCTGGGGAGGTTAAAGTATCTGCCTTCAGCTCAGGTCATGATCCCAGGGTACTGGGATCAAGCCCCACATTGGGCTTTCTTCTCAGCAGGGAGCCTGCTTCCGCCTCTCTCTCTGCCTGCCTCTCTGCCTACTTGTGATTTCTCTCTCTGTCAAATAAATAAATAAAATCTTAAAAAAAAAAAAAGATTGAGCCTTTATTCAGATTTCATCAATTTTTCTACTAATGTCTGTTTCTGTTCAAAGACCCCGTTCAGGAACATCAGTACATTTAGTTATCCTGTCTCTTTCATTTATTCTTTTCTTGTTTTCTATGCTATTAACAATTTTAAAGAGTACTAGTCAGATATTTCCTAGAAGGGCCTTTAACTTAGGTTTGTCTGATTTTTTAAAAAAGATTATTTATTTATTTATTTGACAGAGAATAAGTAAGCAGAGAGACAGAGAGAGAGGAGGAATGCAGGCTCCTTGATGAGCAGAGAGACCCCCCTTTTTTTTTGTAAAGATGTCTGATATTTTCTTATGATTAGACAAAACATATGGGTTTTGGAGAAGAATATGCCCTTCTTGCATCATTTTAGATGCACGTGATATCAACGTGACTTATTACTGGTGATGGAAGCTTTAATCACTTGGTCAAGGTCATCACATACATTTGATGTATCTTTTCATTTAAATAAATTCAAAATATTTTCTGATTTCCTTTATGACTTCCACTGTGACTCATGAGTTATTTAGAACCATGTTGCTTAATTGCCAAATGTTTGGGGGTTTTCCAGATAATCTTTCTAAATTTTTACTTCTAATTTTGTTCTGTTGTCAGAGAATATACTTTGCATGATTTTGGTTTTAAATTTGTTGAGGATTGTTTTATGGCAAAGAATAGGGCATACCTGGTGAATGTTTCGTGTGTGCACTTGAAAAAAATATGTATTTTGTCAGTGGGTTGAGCAGAGTGTAAATGTCAAGTTGGTTGATAATGTTTAGGTTTTCTATATCCTTACTTATTTTCTGTTTTTTCTTTCTCTTACTGAAGAGGGTTGAAATCTATCTGCAATTGTGGATCTGTGAATTCTGCTCAGTTCTGTTAGCTTTTGCTTCATGTGTTTTGAAATTCTTTGTTAGGTGTGTACATAATTAAGATTGTTATGCCCTCTCTGTTAATTTACCCCTTTTTTATTATGTCTTTTTTATACCTGCTAATATTTCTTGTTCTGAAGTCTGTTTTGTCTGATATTAATATGGCCATTCCAGCTTTCTTTTGATTTGTGTTTTAGTTATATATAATTTTCTGTCATTTTACTTTTAAATTTATAGACTTAATTTTTTAGAGAAGTTTCAGGTTTAAATATAAACAGTATAAAGTACAGAGTTTTGGGGCACCTGGCTGGTTAGTTTGGAGGAGCATGGAACTCTTGATCAGGGCTGTGAGTTTGAGCTTCATAAGGATTATAGAGATACTTAAATAAATAAAACTTCAAAAAAAAGAAAATACAGAGTTTTACCATTGTCCTTTTTTCCTGCCCCTATACAGTTTTTACTATTATTAACGTCTTGCATTAGTGTGATATATTTGTTAAAGTTCATTAGCACATATTGATTATATTATTATTAACTAATATCCATAGTTTATAATAGAGTTTGCTCTTGGTCTTACACAGTTCTTTGGATTTTGACAAATATATAATGACATGTGTCCGCCTATGGTGTATCATACTGAATAGTTTCACAGTCCTAAAAATGCCTTGTACCTCACCTATCCATTCATTCACCCTCTCTCTGTGAACTTCTGGCAACCATTGATCTTTTTACTGTTCCACAATTTTGCCTTTTCTGGAATGTCATGTAGTTGGAGTCATACATTATGTAGCCTTTTCAGATTGGCCTCTTTCATATAGGAATATACATTTAAGATTCTAACATGTCTTTTCGTGGCATGATAATTTATTTATATCGATGAATAATGTTTTATGGGAGTACATTGGTTATTATGCATTCACCTACTGAAGGGTATCTTGGGTGCTTCTAGGTTTTGGCAATTATGTAAAACTGCTATAAACATCTGTATGCAGGTTTTTGTGTGAACATAAGTCTTAAGCTCATTTGGGTAAATGCCAAGGATCCCAGTTCTGAATCATATGGTAAACTGTAAGAAACTTTGTAATGAACTGCAGACTATCTTCCAGAGTAACTGCCCCTTTTCACTCCCACCAATAATGAATGTGAATTCCTTTGCTTCACATTCTCATTGTGCACTTGGTGTTGTTGGCATTTTGGTTTCTCAGCGTTCAGATAGGTGTGTAGTAGTATCTCATTGTTTAAATTTGCAATTCCTTAATGGCATGTGTTGTTGAGCATCTTTTGATATACTTCTGTCTTCTTTGATGAGATATTCAGATACTTTGACCATTTTTTCATTGGTTTTTCTCATTTTTGAGTTTTAAGAGTTCTTTGAATATTTTGGATAGCAGTCTTTTATCAGATATTTATTTTGCAAAGGTTTTTTCTCAGTCTGTGTCTTGTCTTTAATTATTTTGGCATCATTTTACTTTTAACCTGTCTTAAGTGGGTTTCTTTTATATTGCATAGAATTGTCTTGATTTTTCATCCAATTTGATAATCTCAGTTATTTATTTTTTTTTAAGATTTTATTTACTCATTTGTCAGAGAGAGTGAGCACAGGCAGACAGAGTGGCAGGCAGAGGCAGAGGGAGAAGCAGGCTCCCCGCCAAGCAAGGAGCCCGATGTGGGACTTGACCCCAGTACGCTGGGATCATGACCTGAGCCGAAGGCAGCCACTTAACCAACTGAGCCACCCAGGCGTCCCTCTGTCATTTATTTTGTGTGTTTAGACCATTTATATTTAATATGATTATGATATGATTGGATTAAAAGCTATCATTTTTCTCATTGATTCCTGTTTGTTCCATCTGTTCTTTTTTTCCTTTTATCCTCTTTTTCTGCCTGCTTTTAGGTTGATTATTTTTTATGATTCCATTTTATCTTCATTATTGGCATTATTTGTCCCTCTTTCAAACAAATTTTAGTGGTTGTCCTAGAGTTTACAATATAGTCTTTTATTAATCACAGTCATCTTTCCAGTAGTATTATACTATTTCATGCATAAGTTAACAACTTTATGGGGCACCACAGTGGTGCACTTCCGCTCAGGTCATGATCCCAGGGTGCTGGGATCAAGCCCCGCATTGGGCTCGCTGTTAAACAGGGAGCCTGCTTCTACCACTCCCTCTGCCACTTCCCC
Source organism: Mustela nigripes (assembly GCF_022355385.1). NCBI lineage: Eukaryota > Metazoa > Chordata > Mammalia > Carnivora > Mustelidae > Mustela > Mustela nigripes. Next base: position 69,794,240 of record NC_081568.1, on the reverse strand, counting down.
TGCTTGTGCTCTTTCTGTGTCAAACAAATAAACAAAATCTTAAAAAAAAAACAAACAACAACAACCTTGTAATAATACCCCCATTTTCTGCCTCCTAATTTTGTGCTATAGTTGTCATGAATTTTCTTTATCATATGCTATAATTCCATAATACTTAGCTACTGTTTTTGCTTTAGATAGTCATTTATTTTTTAGGTGATTAAAAATGTGAAAATATATTTTATATTTGTCTTCATGTATCCTTTCCTAGACACCTTTATTTCTTTATTTTTAAAAAAGATTTTATTTATTTATTTAACAGAGAAAGAGAAAGCACAAGCAGAGGGTGCCTCCAGCAGACAGAGGGAGAGGGAGCAGCAGGCCTGCAGCAGCAGGCTCAATCCCAGGACCCTGCTGAACACAGACACTTAAACATCTGAGTCACCCAGGCACCATGACACCTTTATTTCTTGGTATAGATCCAAGTTTCTGTTGGGCAGACCTGTGGGTAGTAAATGATAAGCTTTTATTTATCTGAAAATATATTTCACATTTCTGGTTTCTACTCCATCATGTAAGGAGCATAGAAGTTGCTATTCCATCCTAACAACAAGTAAAAAAACTGTACACCCTGAAAAATCAACAACTCTTTCAGATCCATCTGAGAAGTGAGATCACAGAGCAAACCTCTGTCCCATAAATTGGAGACATATGGATAGATAGAATCACAACTAACTGGATCAGAAACCCACCTCCATTGGAATGAGTACTGGGATAAAAAAGACCTAAACCGTGATTAACAAACTGCTGGAGGTGCAGTGTGGACAAGCTTAAGAAATCAAAACTCCAGGGGGATCCCAGTTATTACAAGGCTCTCATGTTTTTATGAGTTTTACCTCAGAAAAATCTACCAAGTTCTTACAGTGAAAATCACAGAAAAATCTACTCACACTTTCAAAAAGGGTAGAGAAAAGAAACCATTTTGAATTATGCCAGTGCATTATCTTCTTGATAAGGCCTGCCTCCAGGAGAAATTATATTATTAGAGCATAATCTGCTGGTGTTTTATCAGGGCCTAATCATCTTGAGGGAGGAAAATTATCGAATTCTAGTTCACTCTTGCCTTCCATGTGGTGAAGGGAAATACCCCTTTAGCCATTCTCTCCCCACTAAAGGGGGGGAAACTTGAGAAATATTGGTGAAGTTGACTGTCCATGGGCACAGGCTTATCAAAACACTGAGACCTAATCATGGGACTGTAAAACACTTCTACTGTCTCCAAGCTTTATCACTACTTGCTAAGGCCTGTTCACCACAGTTTGTTTTACTGAGTGCATCATGTCTTCCTTTCAACAAGAGACTACAAACCATACTAAAAGGAAAAAAAAACCCCACAGTTTGAAGAGACAGAGCAAACATCAGAACTAGACTAGATGTGGAGGGGGTGCTGGGGTTATCAGACCATAAATTTAAAATGACAATGATTAATATAATAAAGACTCTAAATTCTTCTTTTTCTTCAATTCTGTTTCTTTCTTCTGGGACCCTAATCACACATATGGTATACTATTTAGTATTGTCTCATAGCTCTTGGATACTCGGCTCTGGTGTTTGTTTGTTTGGGGGATTTTTTTTTTTTTAAGATTTTATTTATTTATTTGACAGAGGGGTCACAAGTAGGCAGAGAAGCAAGCAGAGAGAGAGGGGGAAGCAGGCTCCCCGCTGAGCAGAGAGCCCAATGCGAGGCTCGATCCCAGGACCCCGAGATCATGACCCGAGTTGAAGGCAGAGGCTTAACCCACTGAGCCACCCAGGTGCTCCCAGTTTGGGGGATTTTTTATGCATTTTTTTCTCTTTGTGTTTCAGTTTGCCTAATTTGTGTTGCCCTATCTTCAAGTTCCCTAATTCTTTCCTTGGCTGTGTTGAGTCTGCATTGAGCCTTTCGAAGGCATTTTTTGGCCCTCTTATTACATTTTTTTATTTCTAGAATTTGCATTTAATTCTTTTTTATAATTTCCATATTTCTACTGAAATTCCCCATTTGTTTATACCTGTCGTTCATTTTTTTTTCCACTCAGACCTTTAACTTACTTATCACAGCTATATTAAATTCCGTGTCAGATTATTCTAGTATCTCAGTTTGCCCTGATTATGTTTTAGATAATTGCTTTGTCTCTTATTTTCTTGGGTTTTTTTGTTTTTTGCACATGGGCAGAGGGGAGGATCAGAGAGAAAAACTGACTCCTGCTGAGTGGTAAGCCTCATGTGGGGCTGATCCCAGGATGCCAGGATCATGATCTGAGTGAAGGCAGATGCCCAACTGACTGAACCACCAAGGTCCCCTTGTCTTGTAGTTTTTATTGCATAATTACCTCATGTATATGCAATAGTCATGTGTCTGTAAAATTACAATGTAAATGTGGTATTTTTGTGGACGTGTGCACAGTTCTTCTCTGAAGCTATTAATATGGGACCAATTGAGTGAGTTTAGTTTGTGAACCTGGGTTTGAGATCTTTTCTGTTCTTATGTTTGCTTTTAGTATACCTTCAGTTTCAAAACATTTTGCTTAGGATAGCAGCTGAGTTTCCAGAGGTTTTTTGTTTTTTGTTTTTTAATTAATTTATTTGAGAGAGAGAGCTTGCAAGTGAGGGGAAGGTCAGAGAGAGGGGGAGAGAGAGAAGTAAGAGAGGCAGTCTCCCTGCTAAGCTAGAGCCTCACAGGGGAGGCGGGGGAGCGAGGCTCAGTTCTAGCACCCTGAGATCATGATGTGAGCTAAGAGTGAGCTGCTTAACTGACTGAGCAACCCTGGCACCATGCTGCGCCTCCAACCCTCTGTTTTTGTTTTTGTTTTTTCTTTCTTAAACAATCCTATTCTACCTGCACTTTTGAGACTTTCCAGTACACTTACATCTCAGAGCGATTTTCTCCGTGTACTCTTGCTCCTCCTTGGCCATAATCTTCTGTTGCTTGGTATTCATGCTTACTAGCTAAGTGGTGGAGACCAGTGAGAATCCTGTGTTGTTCTGATCCAACCTCAGTCCTGGACAGGCTGCAAAGTCCATTGCTTTTGGCAAGGGTCAGGAAATGAGCAGTCTCTAGGTCTTTAGAAGTGTGGTACTACTGTGGGAGGGATGCAATACTGTCCCCTGATCAAGACCCACCAAAGATACAAGGAATAGTTTGACTGTGTCATAGAGAGGCAGGTCACATCACTGAGAAAGCCAGAAGGCCAGTCTTTCTAATGAGCATCCTTTAGAGGTCTGTGGAGAAGAGCATGTGAGAGGTGTGAATTTCCCTTGTGTCTGTGACTCCCAAGAATCCCATATTGTCACATCACCCGTGCTTTGCCTTTAGTAGTTTGTTTAAAATTTTTATGTGAATATTTCTTACTTGCTCCTGTGATGTCCAGTGTTCCTTCCTTTTGTGCTCTGCCACAGGTGAACCTTTGGTCTTATTGCATTTCTCACTGGTGGCACCTGTCTTTCTTAGACTTAAGGCTTTTTGATTATCCTCTCATCTCCAGTCTCTAATGGGTTCAGGAAAAGTTACAGTTTTGTAGTTAATCCAGCTATTGTTGTTGTCATCATTGTTAGGGTATGAGCAATACTATTCCCAGATTTCTACATCCTGGAATTCTTCTTTTTTTTTTAAGATTTTATTTATTCATTTGACAGAGAGAGATATAGTGAGAGAGGGAACACAAGCAGGGGGAGTGGGAGAGGGAGAAGCAGGCTTCCTGCTGAGCAGGGAGCCCATGGGGCTCAATCCTAGGACCCTGGGATCATGACCTGAGCCAAGGGCAGAGGCTTTAACCCACTGAGCCACCCAGGCGCCCCTCTTTTTCATGTTTTAAGGACTTTTTTTCATAATCCATCTCTCATGGATTTAATATGTAGCATGATAGTTGATATTTCCTTTTATTTGTAGTTTTTATTTCCTTTCTGTCTTACATTTACTTACATAATGACTTTTAAAAATTTCAAGGTGATTGAGATTTTTATTTAATCTTTTGATCTTTATTTCTATTGTCTTAACATTGTAGTTGAAGAATATGGGCGATTAAATTTTCACTTTGAGAAATATGGGAAGTCCTTATGACTTTCTGACGAGAATGTACATTCAATATTTTGGGGATATAGTATTTAATATCTCTGTTAAGCCAAGTTTATTAATCAGTAGTAAAAGCTTCTCTATATTCTTAGTTCTCTACTTAATTTGTTAAAGATTGGAATAAGTATTTTAAAGATAACCATTATAATGGTTTTGTCATTTTTTTCTTGGATTCCTTCTCTTCCTGCTTGTTTTACTTATTTTGTGAAATATTTATAAATGTCTTTATTTTGGAATATCATAACAAAATAATCCTTTGATTTTTACTTAGCCTTTTTTTCCTATTGCTACTTCTGATTTTTTTCTTATTTCATGTATCTTTGCCATCTATTTATTTTCCATCTGCTGTGTTCATATCTGCTGCAGAACTCAAGGCCAAGTTTACTGTCATCTTTTTCCTAAACATGAAGTAGGATTCTAATTGGTCTCCTTATTTCTGCTTATCTTATTAAATCCATACAGCATTCTGCAGCCAAAGTGATCGTTTTCCAGCAGAAAACTCTCCCATGGCTTCTCTCATATTTATACTTCTTACCATGCTTTATATTACACAATCTACCCCCAGCCTACCTCTCTAGACTCCTCTCATACTGCTATCTGGTTTGCTCACTGTGCTCTTGTTATACTGGCCTTTTTTTCTTACCCTTAACCATGCCATGCTTTTACCTGGGGGCTTTTGCAGTAGGCATTCTACCCAGAAGACTTCTCACAACTAATGCCTTCTTTTCATTTAGGATTAGATGTGTTTGTCAGAGAATTTTTTTTTCTGATCACCTAACGGTAGCCATTCTGTCACTCTGAGTCACTCTGTTCTGTTGTTTTATTTTTTCTTTAGTGCATTTGCTAACAACTGACTTAGTCTTGATAATTTATTTGTGTCCTCAGTGAGAGCAGGTGCCATGTATGAGTTGTTGGCGGCTCTATCTCTGGCTTCTATGACCCTGCACATGTCAGTGCAGTTCTCTTCAGTTATTGCTTTGATCATTAGGTCTTCATCTGACAGTTTTCTCCTTCTAAAATTTATTTTGTATTTACTTTTCCTATCTGGAGTTTCCTTGTGGATCTTTTTATTTTCTTCTTTTTCTGTTTTTCCTTCAGTATCTCAGAATTTCTTTCAAGTTTGTCACTAATTCGCTGGTTCTGTGTTCTGTGGTATATAATATTGTGTTCACTGCTTCCACTGGGATTTAGTATGTTTAGTTCTGCAATCACATTTTCTTCTCTCCACATATTGTTGGATTTTTTTCTCCTGGTCTTATTGTCCCTCTTGACAAAGTGTCCTTTGAGAGTATGTTGGAAAAAATATTCGCCAGATTGGAGTGAATTGCTAAATTTGTTTGTCCCAAATTTAATTTATTTGTTTGTTAATCATTTCACAGAGAGGCCTGAGTGTGCTTACTACTAGGAGTTGAAGTGGATTTTACCATAGATTGTATCTGACCTCCTCAAATGCTTTCAGGTTTCTGAGATATTCTAGAGCAGTATGGGGAGTGAGGTTGTGATAAAGGAAAGAAAGAGTCATATCTGATGCAGGGAATAGTCACTTTCATCAAAAGAATATTCTTCAAGCCTTGGAGAGTCAGCTGAATTAGGGACTCTTCCAGGTATGTTTGAAGATGGGATAAATGTACTAATAAACTAGAGCCACCTGTTGGTTATTTATATCAACTGTGGCTGAAACACATAGCATGGTTCCTGGCATGGAATTAGTCCTCAGAATATGTTTGTTAAAGTGAACCAAAGCACACTGCATGACTGCTGAATTTCTTACTTTGTGCTGAGTGCTGTGGGAAATAGATGATAAAGTCGCATCTCATTCCTGCATTGGGCTACACCTAGTAGGGATATTAGCCATTTGAAGAGTTAAATAAAAAAGGAAGACACTTCTCGAGAAATCTAGATGTGCGAAAAGAAGGGAGAACTCCCTCCAGATAGGTTAGTTGGGGGAATTGTTCCAGAAGGGGACAATATTAACTGGGTCTTAAAGAAGTGGTTGGAAAAAGGAAGGATGTGGTTAGGGTGGACTAGGTGGTGGGAGTAGCTGATATAAAGATGATGTAGAGGCCCAAATCAGCATATGTATGTGGGAGAAGTGAAAGGTTCAGTTTCTCTGGGACGCAAGAGGCATGTGAGGTATAGAGTAGGTAGGCCCCTAGCCCAGGGAGCTTGGGCTTGATTGCTAAATGTAGGATTTTAGCTTCTACCTTGTAGCTGCAGAAAGGTATTGGTGGCCTTTGAGCCAGGAAGAAAGAACTATGGTTAGAGCTGTTTCAGGAAGTGCCTTTGGCATATTTCCATTGGTGAGAATTGATAGGATGTAAGATACCTCTTTTTGTGCTTTTCTTTCTTCTCATCTGATTCTTCTCTATTTCTTCCCTTACCCCAACCATGATCAGTTTCCTGAGATATTCCCTGGAGTGGCTTATGATTATTAACACTCCCAAAGCAGGAACTAGCTACTGCAGTTTGAGTCCTGGTTAGTATGCCAGATGTAGCAGAGGTTTTAGAATTTTCCAAAGACGAGTTTTTCCATCCTCAACTCTGACTTGGGGGCCTACAAGACAGATGTCATATTTTTATCAGATAGCGTGTGAGAATTGGCCTTCAGAACAGATATAGCACATGGCAGGAAGATTATATTGTCATTCCATGCCTTGGGGATGGATAGAGAGGAATGGTGTCAGACTCACTGATTGTCTGAGCTCCTAATGTTTTTTGCGTCATCTAAAGAACCAGCTTGCCTGAAGGGCCCAAGAGATCTTCATATAGCTGAAAAGTTAGGAAGTTGAGGCCTCCCTCAACCCATCACTCTGCCTGCTGCGTCACTGCCTATGGAAGATAGGGAAGTCCAGCCCTGACCACTGTCCAACCTCGTGCTTCCTTTGGCCATTTGCCAAAGTGGGGCATCTCACTAACGGAAATGGAGATGAAGGTATCACCCATATATCGTCAGGATTACACTCTTCTTCCATTCTGAATTTACTTTACCTACCCCACATCACTCCATTTCAAATACACCCCCTTTCCTCACATCGACGAGGTTTCTGTGTATGCAGCAGATGCTTGAGAAAATCTGAGGTTCCAGAGCTGTTTTATGCTGCCACGGCGCTTGCTCTTGGCCTCATCTGTCATGTGTTTCTCAAGTATTTGGTATTGTTTCCTGTGATCAACCTCCATCATGCATATTCTCCTACCCTTCGGTAGACTGCCCCAAACAAATGGGACAAACTTAACCATATATGACTATTTAATTAAATATAACTAATTAATTAAAATGAAACACAATGAAAAGTCCTCAATTGCCTTAACCATATTTCAAGCACTCAATAACTACATGTGACTAATGGCTCTTATATTGGACAATTTAGGTCTATCACACTCCCATTATCACAGACTGTTCTGTTGGAACTGCTGGTCTAGAATAATACTGCCACATTCCACAGGACTGTCCATGTGGATATAGGTTCTCTGAGGCTAGTTCAAGTTCTTCACTGCCACTGTGTGAAAGTAGGTATACCTCTTCATTATTCCATTTGTCCTTCTGGTAATTATTAGACAAACATGGGGTGCCTGGGTAGCTCAGTTGGTTAAGCAACTGCCTTCAACCAGGTCATGATCCCAGAACCCTGGGATCCAGCCCCATGTCAGGCTCCTTACTCAGCAGGGAGCCTGCTTTTCCCTCTCCCTCTGCCTGCTACTCTGCCAGCTTGTACTCTCTCTCTGTGTCAAGTAACTAAATATAAATAAATAAATAAATAAATAAGACACACACACACACACACACACACACACACACACACACACACAGAGTTACCCATTATAATATTCATACAGACTGGATATTATAAACCCACAAGGAACAAGAGAGGCATTTTTGAAATTGGTCTATAATTACCCACAATAAAATTAATACCTCATGCTATTATATAAAGAAGTACCCCCCCTTTCAAATTATGCCCTTTGATCCTTTCAGAAATGGGAAAATAAATCCATTTCTGAACCATTCTCCTTAAATGGCTGGCCATTCAACTCTAAAATGACGCAATAGAAGCTTTTCTTATCTATTCATTTTCAGAACGTAATGAAGTGCTCATCTTCTCCCCCATCTGTGCTGAGGCTCTGGAGGTAGAGGCAGCAAGCCTTAGCATTGGGATGACCTTACATGCTGTAGGCTTTGTCATTTCACACCTTAACCTCAAAGGAAGTCCTCCTTCTTGGGATGGAGTGCTTTAGTTCCCACAACTCTTCTCTGAAGTCATTGTAGAGTGGGTGGAGGGACGTAAGGGCGATGCTTCGGTCTGAACTTTTTGGGTAACCTTAGGAGTGGATCTATTAAAACCAGAGGGTTTTTTCCTTTACCACACCACCCCCAGGATTCCATTTCCTGTAGATGTGTTATCAGCACCTCTAGCCATCTTGGCCCAAGCCTTTGGATCATGCCTTGGGACAGCTCCACCCTCTGCCTTGTGCTTAGTTTATACTTCTCCAGTGGAAACAATGACTTTATGTCCTGGTGGGCAGCCTCTTTCCTCTCTTACTTGGTAAACTGAAGTGGGAATTAGGATTATTAGCCTTGCGGGTAAAAGACATTTTTTGCTCCCTGTTGGTAAAAGGTAAGTAATGGCGTCATCTGGCACTATTACCATGGATAGTAAAAGAACCTTTGCTCCAAATGCAGACTGCTGCCTCTGCTCCGGGCCCTTTCCAGCTCCTATTCTGTTTTGGTATCTACTCACCTCTTTTTCTGACCCTGATGCTATCCCGGACCATTCTTCTGCCTTTCTTTCAGCCACTGCACTGGACTCAAAGTGAGAGGGGCAGTCTCTCAAAGTCTAGGCAGAGTGCCTCAAAAGTAGGAGTACCGCTGAGAGGCAGAGTGAAGACATGGGGAGAAATACACAGACTCTGAATGCTGGTACCTTCCATGGCCCTCCTATTCCTCCTTCTTGTCTGTGAACTTCTTTGAACAGAGGACCCCTTATCATCTGGCTCCCTAGCTATACAGTACCTTGGGCCTGCCCATCTGTACCCTATTTGTGGGCATTCAGCTGTGCTGAGGAAGAGAGCTGGCCCATAACTCCATGTTCAGGAATCAGGGAGAGTCACAAGCATGACAGTTGAGGCCTAGGCAGAGACATCTGAAATCAAGTCACCCTTGGTCCACAGGACTCCCAGCAGAGGGAGCAGGTTCCAAACTTTTGTGTTTCCTTGGCCAACTCCTAATCATTTTATAAAAAGCTACTTTGTTTCTCATTAACCAAATTTTGAATGAATACTCTGTCTTCTTGTAACATCTTCTCTTCCTATATAAAAAAAGTTATTTAAGGGCACCTGGGTGGCTCAATGGGTTAAGCCTCTGCCTTTGGCTCAGGTCATGATCTCAGGGTCCTGGGATTGAGCCCCGCATCGGGCTCTCTGTTCAGTGTGGAGCCCGCTTCCCTCCTCTCTCTGTCTCTGCTTCTCTGCCTCCTTGTGATCTCTCTCTCTGTCAGATAAATAAATAAAATCTTTTTTTTTAAAGATTTTATTTATTCATTTGACAGAGAGAAATCACAAGTAGTCGGAGAGGCAGGCAGAGAGAGAGAGAGGGAAGCAGGCTCCCTGCTGTGCAGAGAGCCTGATGCGGGACTCGATCCCAGGACCCTGAGATCATGATCTGAGCCGAAGGCAGCGGCCTAACCCACTGAGCCACCCAGGCGCCCCAATAAATAAAATCTTTTAAAAAAAAGTTATTTAACCTTATGATTCTATAATCATAAAGCTAAATAAACTGCTTCACCTAACCTCATCCCTGTCTCAGTTCCCACAAATAACTACAGTTTCCAGAAAGGTATATATTCTCCCAGTTCTTTTTCTATACATTTCCTTACTGATCCTATGTATCTGTAGAAAACAGGATCGTTCTGTGGTTTTCCCTCTCTCCCTCCATCCCTTTCTTTCTTTCTTTCTCATAAATGACGTACTATACCTGTCACCCTACAATTGTCAGTCAGTGACATCTCTTGGAGATCTCTTCATGTTGATTCAAAGAGATCATGTGCATTTGGAATTGCTGCACAGTGTTCTGTAGCATGAACATACCTCAGTTTATTCATCCATCTCTGCTTGATGGACATTTTATGTGTCTTCCAGATTTCACCTCAACAAATTTGCTACAATGCGTATTCTTGCATATGCATCATTAAGCACATGAGCAAGCATCTTTCTTGCTTAGATACACCATAAGAAACCTCAGACTCATATGGTATGTATATTCATATTTAGCAGAGTCTGTCAACTTGATCTCTAGAGAAAAGTTATACCCACCAACAGTTTCTAACATTACATATCCACTAACAGCCTGTTGAAACCATTGTCTTGATATTATCAAATGTTGCATACAGAATTTCTGACTTTTGCATTTCTCAACTTCCTTAGTGATACTAAACATCTTTTTATTTATTTATTGGGCATTTTTGTTTATTCATATGTCAATTATGTGTTCATATCTTTTTTCTGTTAAGTAGTTAAGATATTATTTGCTAACTTTTTTTTTTTAAGATTTTATTTATTTATTTGACACGTCACAAGTAGGCAGACAGGCCGGCAGAGAGAGGAGGAAATAGGTTCCCTGCTGAGAAGAGAGCCCAACACAGGGCCCAATCCCAGGACCCTGAGATCATGACTTGAGCCGAAGACAGAGGTTTTAACCCACTGAGCCACCCAGGCGCCCTATTTGCTAACTTTCTGATATTCTTTTATATATACTCTGAATATTAATTTTTGTCTGTTAGAAGTATTACAAAAGTTTTTCTCCTTGGGGCACCTGGGTGGCTCAGTGGGTTAAAGCCTCTGCCTTCGGCTCAGGTCATGATCCCAGGATTCTGGGATTGAGCCCCGCATCAGGCTCTCTGCTTGGCAGGGAGCCTGCTTCCTCCTCTCTCTCTCTCTCTGCCTGCCTCTCTGCCTACTTGTGATCTCCATCTGTCAAATAAAAGAAATAAAATCTTAAAAAAAATTTTTCTCCTAGTGTCTCACTGTTTATCTTTTGATTATATCAAAGTATTTCATTTTGTTGGAGTAAAATGATCAATTTGTAAAATAACCTGATTTTTTGTGTCTAATTTAAAAGACTTCTTCTCCCCCCAAGGTCATAAACATATTATCCTCTATTTTTCTACTATGTTTATTATTTATATTTAGGGCTTTAATATGCCTGAATTTATTTTTGTAAATGTTATGAGGTAGGATCTAGCTTTATTTTTTCCTCTGAAGTGATAACTGTGTGGAAGCTTTGTTGATTGTCTCTCCAGTATTAATTCTTCCCTCCTCCCTTGCTAACAGTATTTTGAATTTCCTATTTGGGTGGTTTGTGTGGAATTGCTCTCACCCTTACCTCTTAAAATGGATGTTACTTGGCTTAAGCCAAGCAGTGCATCCCATGAATGATTCAGATGGGTAAATTACCCTTTAGGGGCCAGTGATACATAACATAATGTTTGCTGTGAGTTTCCTAAAGAGAGACTTTATTTTTACTATTGGCTCAGTTGCCTCTGACAATCATCTTACTTCCACAAAGGAAGCTAGTCTGAGAATGAGCCAGTGCAGTGGAAGGCAAGGAAGAGAGAGAGCAAAAGAAATCAGGTTCTTGCTGATATCATGGATTTATTGGATCTCTCCTGTTCTGAAATCCATTCTGCCTCTGGATATTTCTTATACATGAGCCAAGGTGTTTTATTTATTGTCTAAGCCAGTTCAAGTTGAGTTTTCTTTTACTTAAAACTATTACTTAAAATCTTTTACTTAAGGGGCACCTGGGTGGCTCAGTTGGTTAAGTGTCTGCCTTTGGCTTTGGTCACAATCCTGGGATCTGGGATCGAGCCCTCCGTTAGTCTCCTTGCTCAGCCGGGAGCCTGTTCCTTCCTTCCTCTTGTGCTTTCTCTCATTCTCTCTTGCTGTCTCTCTCTCTCACACAAATAAATAAATAAAATATTTAAAAAAAATAAATTTAAGATCTTTTACTTAAAATTGGTTGGTATTCCTAACCAATTTAATAACATTTGTCTCAATGCTGTTTATTGAAAGATTTATCTGTTTCACACTGCTATGAAATACCACTTGTGGCAGACTCAGGCTTGCTTACTGAAAGACTCAGGGTAAACATGAACAGAAAACTTCGAGTCTCTACAGCTCCAAAAGGATAGGTTGCCCAAAATACTGCCAATAAGAAATACTGCCATCAAGGCCTAGTATAAACATATTAGGCCTCTGCGGTGTAGTTTACTGAAGGGCAGAGTTACTGCTTTATTTTTTAGTGTCAACTTTTTGGATGCTGACACAGATAAGATTGTAAAAGGCACTGAATACTCTTCTGGGCTCTCCTCACCTGGAGGACATCCAATTTCTGTGCAGGCTGCCAAGACCATGGAACTTGGGGGATGCCTTTGTGAGAAAGCAAGAAAGGCAATGGGGAGCCACACCACCCCTCACCATGAATCATTATCTTCTAAATATCCTTTGTACTCCTAATTATTAACTACTTTAAGAGTAAGCCAAAACAAAAGCAACCTTGAAGAGAGTCCAGGTCAGCATAATTACCCATCCCTGAATCTTGACTTTTTCTTCATAAATCCCGTGAATATGTGGGTATGTTTCTGGACTCTTTATTCTGTCTCATTGACTTATTTGTTTATGTACCTGTAACATACTATTTTTTTAAAGATTTTATTTATTTATTTGACAGACAGAGATCACAAGTAGGCAGAGAAGCAGGCAGAGAGAGAGGAGGAAGCAGGCTTCCCGCTGAGCAGAGAGCCCGATGCAGGGCTGGATCCCAGGACCCTGGGATCATGACCTGAGCTGAAGGCAGAGGCTTTAACCCACTGAACCACCCAGGTGCCCCTGTAACATACTATTTTAATTCATGTTGTTTTATTAACATATTTGATATTATAGAGGACAAATTCTCCACCATAGCTCTTCAGAATGATCTTAAATAATTCCTCCATCTGAATTTTAGAACCAATCTGTTAGGATCCATGAGATATTCTGTAGGAATTTTGATTTTGATAGAATTGAGATAAAATTTATAATTCGAGGAAAGTTGACTTTTAGGGTATTTGGGAATGCTGCTGATTTTTGTTTGTTGATCTTATGTCTGGCCATATCATTCAACTCCTAGGTTTTCTGTGTAGAGGTTCATGTCATAAAGAGGTAATAGAGTACAGTTATTAAGAGCACAGAGTCTCAAGTCAGACTGCCTGGGTGTCAATCTGCCTCTGCCATTTACTAGCCAAGTACCTCAACATCACTATTATTTAGTTTCCTCATCTGTAAAAATGGGTTTGATACTAATACCTTCCTCATAAAATGGTTGTTTGGATTATATGAGTTAAGATATACAAAATATTTAATATAAAGCAAGCAGAGATAACCATCATCATCATTTATTTAAAAATAAGATTTTTTAAAAAATCCTCCTCTCTATATTTATTAATGTGTCGGATAGGATGTCAGTACAGTATTGAATAGTAGCATGGATAACAGGTATTGTTGTCTTGTTACTACTTTAATGGGATTTCTTCTAAAGTTTTTCTATTAAAGCACTGGGTGTTATACACAACTGTTGAATCATTGAACACTACATCAAAAACTAATGGTGCACTATATGGTGGCGAACAGAACATAATTTTAAGAGGGGGAAAAACGTGTTATTGCTATAGATTTCTAGTATAATTCTTGATCTTGTTGGGGATGCTTCCTGGTAGTGCTAGTGTAAAGTGTTGGCTAAAACCATGAGTGAGGCACTAGGCTAACCTTGCTCATAGCCCCTGAGGCATAAAGTAGCCAGGGCCACCACAGAAGTCGAGACAGGGCTGCAGGTGATCCAAGGGGGCCCATTACCACTCTCTTGATGAGTCTCAGGTTTGAAAGGGGCATCTTGGAGATGTGCTCAGGGTGGACATATGGTAGTCTCTGTGCGACAGTGAAGAGGGCCCAGCCAGTGTGTTTAAGCGTGTATGCAGCGATATATATGTGTGTGCATTAGTGAGCATGTGTGCTCACTCTGGTTCAAGTTCCTGCAGCAGCAGGCTTATGGAGCCCTGCTTAGCAGTGGGAGAGGAGCTCCTGACTGCGGTGTGTTTGGGATTGTCGTATTTTTCTGTAGCAGCACCCCTGTGTCATTTGTCTCCACCCCCTAGAGGCTGGCAGGGTGATGACTGAAGCATCAGACCTGTGGTTTCCGCAACAGGAAGTGATTTAGATGCTGAAAGCTAATTTTAGATGAGTTGATATGGGGTTTTCAAAGAATGTTTCAGAGGAGGTTTCAGGCTCAAGGTTCAGCCCCCTGCTTCTCTCATCTACGAGGGACTGACAGTATCCTACCACTGTCATTGTCACTGTCTAGCTGGGTGAGCTCATGTCCAGCTGGGTAGGTCTCTCGGGTAGAAAATCAGGGCTGGTTTTCCCTGGATTCCAGGCTGCCTGAGTCATTGTTTCTGGTCTCAAACTCTAGGCAGTTTCTTGTGATTCAGCATAGGTTGGCTCTAGGCCAGGCTGACACAGGACCTCTTATCTGTGGTGAGGATGGTCTGCAGTCTCCAAGGGTCCTGTCAGGACAAGGCCATCCACCTCCACCCAGACTGAGACCTCGGTCAGAGATGACTTGAGGCTTCTGGCCCAAGAGAAGTGTCATCTTGGATAGTAGGCACTTAAATGGGGAGTCTTCCCCAGGTATTCCCCCTCCTAAGCCTTTTAGAAGGGAGAGTACTCAGACCCAGTATGGCCACACTAGAGATTACATCACCACTTCAGACCTGGAGGTTAGGATTCCTTCTGATAGCAGCACACACACACACACAGGAATTAGCACAGAACTTTCAGAGAGTCCTATCCTCCTAGAGCTGAAGCCTCACTGGTGGGCCCCCTCAGAGCTAAATGGTTTCTGTCTTTCAGGACCTAAACACGGAAAATGGAAGATGGGCTGTCTCTGCTCACCTCCACAAAGGTCTACCAAGCCCGTTTTTATCTGCTGATTCTTCCTCTGTGACTTCCATAGCAGTCTGCAGCAGAGAATGTCGCCCCTATTCTTGGAGAAGAAATCAGGTCTTAACTCTGCTAAGGGAGTTGGCCCAGAATTGTACAGTGTAGTGGCATTCAGAGCCAGGCTAGGTGCTAGTCAATGCACCATACTACCGATGGAGTGCCCAAGTTTCAGAGAAGAACCTCTATGTGTCTGACCCTATTAGCAGCCAGCCAGCCGTCAGCCCTTGCCACAAGCCTGGGGTCTCTCAAAAGCTGGGGAAAATATAATTCAAGTCTCTGCCAGGGTTTGGTCTACCCCTTGTCCTGCTATAGGGTGAGGTTTAGCCTGAGAGCTGAGGCTAGGCCTTTAGGTATTACTGATATATATCCTGCAGCCTTTTCTTTTGGCCTCTATAGCCAATCAGTCCCCTGAAGAGGACCAAGTAGGGCAAGACAGGTGACCAACTTGAAGGCTGGTCTCAGATGCAGAGAGGAGGAGAGCATTTTCACAAACTCGCCAATGATCACAGACTAATAACATGGAATTAGATGGTGTGAGGTAAGCCCTGATTGAGAGTTCCATTGAAGGTAGCTTTGACCTATTTTCAAGGCCTGTGGTGGCAAGAGGAATTTTTGGCCACATCATAAAGTGTTTTGCGGCCACCTCTGATAGACCCAGCTCAGGAAGTTGTAATTTTCCACTATTAGGTTGTTAGTCACCAAAGCGATCCCTGCCCCCAGCTCCTGGCTCCTGCACTGTGGCAGGCTGACAAAGGTGGGCCATCCAGTGGGGAAGTGCCTCTGTAGGTTAGACCTCAGCAGCAGGCCAGAAGTTCCAGAAGCACTGAGCATTGAAGCTGGGCCTTCTCTGCGTTTGACCTCTTTGTGGAGCCTTATAGCGCGATTCCAAGATTTACGTAACCATCTTGAGTGCTTTGTCTTCACTGGGAGATTTAGTTTGGACAAGGCAGAAAGCCTGTTTTTTCTTCTCCCACTCCCCGTGCTTGTGTTCTCTCTCTCACTGTGTGTCTGTCAAATAAATAAAATCTTAAAAAAAAAAAAAGAGAGAGAGAGAGAGAGAGAGAGAGATTCCTTAAACTAGTGAAGGGTTATAGGTAGAGAGTAACTCCCAGAAAATCCACTTAAGGGATGACCCCTGTACTCTTTGGTATCAGTAACTATGAGGGCCTAGTCTTTCTGGGATTTTTCATTTTAAGAAAAGAGAAAGTCTTAAGCTGAAGGAATCTACTAATAGAGGCATTTCATAAAGCTCTTTCAGGAAATCATGTAGGGCTCAGAGCTCCTTGCCTGTTAGAAAGATGGGGTTGTGTGGTGTTCATACCTGCATCCCAGGCTTCACTTAGGGAGGCAAAATTAGATGTAACCCATACTTCTCTCGGAGTTTTGCCTAGTTAACCCCTTCTCCCAAACTCCCAAACTCTTGGGTTGTCTGAGCTCCTGGGCTCACTTGGGTGCATCTGAGGAGCATTCCTGCTCCTGGCATTGGTGGAGCACTGCCAGGCTGAGGGCTAAGGAGAGCAGCCCCCTGATCCCTGCTCCCAGAGCCAAGGGGACAGTCATGCATCTATTTGCCAGATGGTGGCATTTTCCTAAATGGAAAGGGCAGGAGTGGAGTCCTCTATGGCCTCTAAAGGAACCTTCCTCCCTGAACCTGCAGCTATTTCTGGCTTGGGCTCTGTGCTCATCTGTCAGTCAAGGCATGTATGTGGTAGATAAGAACCCAGGGAAGCAGGAGTTTCTGTACTGGTGGCAGGCAGAATGGGTTGGGAATGGGGAAACTAGGCTTTTCCTCTTATTTCTATCAGAAACAGTCTTAAGGTGGCCATAGTGGTTCGTTCATTTGTTTGTTTGCTTGTTTGTTTGTTTGTTTGTTTGTTTGAAAGGAACCCTTCTTTTGTTGGAGGAGCCAGGGATTGACCCAATGTTCCAGATGTTTGGGAGCCTCCAAGGGTTCTTTTCAGGCCTGTGAAGTGACACTGCTCACCGCCCCCACCACCATTACAGCCAGGCCCTTGATACTGATGTGGGTCAGAGAAGGGAGCTGAGAAATAAAATTCATTGCCAAGCTCTGTACGGTCTTCTCAGTCCAGATAGAGAATCTACAAAGAAATAGGTTGCTTCCTGTAGGGAAGTGGGAGTAGCTGATGAACCAGCATCGCATCCAGGACAGGCTGAGAGGGAGGCCTGTCGCTTATATACACTACCTCAGTCGAGAAATTGAGAGAACAGCTGGGCAGGAGTGAGGTGATCACTCTTCCCTCAAAAAAACAGGAGTCTGAGTTCACAGGAAAGTGACTTTAAATAACACAGGTGGGCAAGCCCCAGACATTACTGTAATCTTTCACAGACATCCTTTTCATAGTGTTTCTCACATGTCCCCACCTTAATCAACAGAGCTGACCACAGTGAATGCCTTTCAGGGTGACTCAAGACCACTCCTCAGGCTGGCCACTGTGCCTTGAATCTAGGCAAGGATGCAGGTGCAGCTGGAGGTGGGACCAGCCCTGAATGGGCAACAACCCCTAAACAGTCCCTCACTTGTCATTAGGCAAAAGAAAATAGTGATGTGAACCACTGTGGGTGGTGGAGATGGTGAGAAATGTTGGATTCTGGTTATATTTTGAAAGGGAGAGCCATCAGGATTTGCTGAAAGAATAAATGTGGAATATGAGAGAGAGTGCAGTCAGTGATGATTCCAAGGGTTTTGTTCTGGGCAGCTGGGGAAAAGGGCATGATGTGACCTGAGATAAAGAAAACCATGAATGGGCGCCTGGGTGGCACAGTTAGTTAAGGATCTGCCTTCGGCTCAGGTCATGATCGCAGGGTCTTGGCATTGAGCCCCGCATTGAGCTCTACATGGGACTCCCTGCTTAGTGGGGAGTCTGCTTCTCTCCTGCCTGCTTGTGCTCTCTTGCTATCTCTACTGCTGCTCTCTCTCTCTCAAATAAATAAAATCTTAAAAAGAAAAAAGAGAAGACCATGGATGAGGTGCATTTGAAGGGGAAGATTGGGGGTTCACTTTTGAATGTGGAAATGGATGATAATATCCACTTCCTGGACTGTAGTGAGGATTAAATAAGATAATATAAGAAAGCACTTAGCATTAGCACATGGCCAGCTTTCAGTAAGTGTCACTTTCTCTTTTCCACTGTCAGGCAGGTGGCTGAAGCCTGAGCAACTGGGGTCCTCCCAGCCAATTTGACTAGTTGTCTTTTCTGCAGAAATAATGAGCCAATCAGATGCCAAGTCATTCTCCTCTCAGGTGGTTTTCTCACCCTTCAGAAAACTTTCACTGTTGCTAACAGGGTCTTTCACTTTGTTAAAGTTTTCTCAGCAATGTTGACACATTGATGTGATGAAGAGTTTTTGCATCAATGACACCTTTAGGCCCAGGCAGCCCCTCTGGGGGTCTTACCCTTTCCATGTCAGTCAGTACGCAGGTGACAGATGGGCAGGGGGGAAATACTTTCTCACAACAGTGGGTAGAAACTAAGGGAAGGAGTGTTTCTGGAAGCTACACTTTTTATTTTCAAAAGATGTTTGACATAATAGTAGATTACAACTTTCTCTTAGGTCTTTGAATCAAAATAAACTTTTGACTCTGAATAAAATTGCTAGCGTGTGGCCCATTACAGTTGCTGAAGGAACAAAACAGAGAAGGTGATAACACGGAAGAAATTGTTCACAAAGGGCATACATGTGTGCTTGGTTCTCTGGATAGCGGGTAGAGAGGTGCACCAGGCATGCTAACTGAGTGCCATTCTCTGGACAGGGGGTGTGTTTTAACTTTACTTGTTTAGATTTTTCACAGTAAACGTAAATCATTCTTAGGACCTAAGAGTAATTTCTAAGAAATGTCTGGAACGTTCAACTACAGTGTGTGCAGCACTGCAGTGTGCTGGTTCTCTTGGGAGGTATTTTTGGTGTTTACGTTGCTTCACCTGAGGGGCAGCCTGACCATGCTCTAACCACAGTGGAACAGACTGTGCAGGGACAGCTGAGATGGCAAAGGCTTAGGAAAATGGATGACCTTCCCTGGAAGTGCCCACACTTTCCTTGTCATCTGAGCTTGGTCACTGCTGAGACCCAGAGCCATGTTCCCTCTCACAGGGAGCCTTTGCTTCAGGCAGAAATGTGTAAACTCCTCCAGGATTTTATTATGCTTCTGTACCCCGGTTTATGGTGTAAGAGCTAGCCATAGAGGTAGGCTGCCTTTGACAGCTTGAGGATAACAAATCTGCGTCTAGTTCTTCTTGAGGGCTGCTTATAAAACTGGCATATATGAGAACAATGATCTCATTCTTATTCTGTTTAAATTCTGGAGATTGATTCATGGGTACCTGCCAGTGTGGGCATGAGCAATTGAACCCCAAATATACATGCATCCCTGGCCTGTAAAATAGTTCAAGAGCCAAGCTATGTTTCCACATGGTCTCTCAAGAAGGCTATCAAATTGTGCAGAAGCAGAGCATTTGAGTACCTACCCTAGTATTGTCCCAATCTAACATTCTTCTGGGCCCATTCTTAGAGTCTTGAACAGCCAATTCTTGAAAAATAATAACAATTCTCATACTCTCTGGTCCTTGGGGTCCTCTGCATTGTGCCTAGCTGGTTGAGGAACTGTCACTGGGTGCAGCACAAACATCCATACCCTTTCCCTCCTCAAGCCACTAAGGTGAGCTCATGGGAGTGGCTTCATTTTGGCCCCCAATACTGAATGCCCTCATTGGCCTTCTGCCTCATCCCTGATACTGCCATTTGTGCTGCAACTGTCCTTGCCTCTGTTCCTAACCCAAAGCTTCATCTTGACATCCCAGCCCTCTTGCTTTGGTATCTTTGGAAATTGGTTGCTGGTGGAGAGGAGAGCTCTCCTTGATGGTGAGCAATGGTATGAGCATGTGGTGAGCAGCACTGCTGACCACTGACTTTTCCTCTCCTGACAGCCTTCCTCTCCCAGCCCATGTTGCTAACCTCTGTCTCACATTCCTCTCTGATCCCCTATGGCCAGAAGCCCAGAACTGTTCCAGACAGGGAGGATATCCCCTTGCGTGACTGATTACCAACATGCTTCAGCTTCCTTGGGCATTACCTCTCGGTGTCAGTCTGGATCATGACCAGGTGAAGGCGCTAAGTGGCAGTGGTCATTGGGCAGCTATGGCATCCAGCCATCAAAGTCCCAGCAGTTCAAGGTACTGGAGCTTCAGGCAGAAGGTTACTTGCTATATCTCAAGTCCAGTTCCTCATATGACCAGGACCAGGGTGTCCTGAGACTGAGCACACACCCTGGCAGTATCAGGTCTCAGGGCTCCCTCACAATGTGCCCCTACTTCTTCCTGGATACTTCTGGCTCTGTCCAAGGCCATTTGGCAGCAGTCTTCAAAAGCCCCAGCTAGCTCAGGACCAGAGGGTGGAAGAGTCAAGAAATTCTAGAACATTCTTTCATTCACTGCTTTACTATCTATGTCCCCCTCTAGAATGTAAGTACCAAGATGATGGAGAATCTTTCTTGTTTCTCACTTTCCCCAATGCCCCCAGACAGTGCCTGATATACAGTAATTAGGACCCCATTAAAGTATTTATTTCTTAAATAAATTGATTCAATCCAACAATCCATCTATACCTGCTTCAGAAGAACTCACATTCTAGTTACTGGGCTGTTTCATAGTCCAGAGTGACCTAGATGCTGAGTTGGGAGGAGAGCTCCTCCTCCTTACAGGTGACAAAGACACAATTTGCTATGACCCCATAAGATGGGGAAAAGTCCTTTTAGCAGGGTGCTAGCCAGCCAGTAGGCCACATGTCTCTTTAAAGGCAGCAGGAAGCCAGGCTCTGAGATAAGCATGACTGCCAGTGTGATAAAGGTGGGGAAAGGGCCAGAAGGTAGAGAGGTGGGGCTGCTCTGTGGGGATGTCCAGGCCTCTGTGGCTGGCCAAACAGCACCACATGTTTCCTGTGGGGAACAAGGAGAGGAGATTCCCTCCAGAGGCCCTGGATCTGGGGCTGCCCCAGCTGCCTCACCCTTGACCTCACTGAGGTGGCTAAAACACAGGGCTGCTGTCCCTCACATCTGCTGTCTGCTGTTCTTGGACACATAAGTGCCCCCTCTAGGGAAGATGTTGGACTCATATGCTCTCTGCCCTGGCTCCTCTGTGTTTTAGTCTCTTTGTTGGTAAAATGGCTCTACCACACTGGTGGTTGTGAAGAGTCTGGGATGCCAAGGAGGGGGGTGTCAGTGGGAACTATAGGCTGGAGCCTCAAGGAGTGAGGCTATAGAAGGCTGTGATATGAGGTATGAGAGGCAATCTGGGGGAGGTGGATAGACTGGGTAAGGCTCAAGAAGAAGGTCCTGAGGCAGGCATTGGACAGACCCTTAGACACCCCCAGGTCTAACTGGCTTGATGGTGCTGCATAACAAAAACCTGGCATCCCTCTCAGTATCTTATCCTTGCTGGTTTGTGCTGAGAAGCAGGGAGGATAGTGTTAGAGCACCTGACGAGAAATCTGAGACCAGGGTTCAAGTGTTTGGCCATGTGACTCTGGACAGGTTATTTCTCTACTCAGAGCTTTAGTTACACCATCCGTGGAAGAGGGGTCATGGTCTCACATGATTGTAATGAGCATTAAAGAAATGATATAAGTCATTCCAGTGACACTATGGGCTTCACCTCCCCAGTCCTGCCAGGGTCATCTTCTGGGGTGGGGATGGCAGGGGAACTGTGGACTGAACTAAGGAAGCCAGAAAACCGCTGTCCTGACTCAGTAGCTTGCTCCACCCTGGCCTCTGGCCCAGATTCTAGAGGCCTTAGTCAAGGGGTAGGTGTCAGAGCTGGGGGTTTCCCTGTAGGTTCCATGGGGCAGAAGCTTAGTAGCTCTCTGGAAAGCCCTCAAAACAGTTGGATATAGCCCTGCTTGAGAAGAACTCAGAACAGACGTGTGGACCAGTTGGACCTGCTGCCTGGGGAAACCCAAGCATGAGCTGGCATCTGGACCTTAGTAGAGTTCTTGTCCATCCTCCAGCAAGGGTCTAGAGAAAGCTTAAAGAGCGGCTGGGGTCGTCTGCAGGCCAAGGGCTGCTCTCACTTGGAAACTGCTTGGCATCCAGTCTGTCCAGAAGTCTTCCAGTGCCTAACTATGCAGGCCTCTTCCACTCACATCATCTCCTATTCCCCATCATCCCTTCATTCCACTGTCCCAAAGCCCCTGCTAAGAGATGCCACTTCACCCTATACTGACCTGCTCTCTCCAGGATTAGAGCTCTTTTCTGACCTGTTGGTCTTCCCTGCCTCCATGGTGCCACTACTGGCTCCCTCCCTTCTCGGACCAGAAGAATCTTTTGCAGATTTCTCTGCCTCTGCCCACCTCCTAGGTTTGCAGTTACCTTGGGACTTGGTTTTTTCTCTTCCTGGCTATACTAGATGTCTCAGACTTGCAGTCTAAGGGCCAGATCAGGGCCTTCACCCTCCAACCAGGGTCCCTGCCTTTTCTTAACATGCTACCCCAGAAGAGATAGCACCTCAGAATCATGGTATTCCCCAGGCATGTTCTGCATACCTTTCTTTGGGGGAGAAATCCCACCGTTATGGAGCTACCCTGTGCAGTCGAAAGAAACAATTAAGAATGATGATCCTATCAAAAATCCCTTACCAAGGGGCGCCTGGGTGGCTCAGTGGGTTAAGCCACTGCCTTCGGCTCAGGTCATGATCTCAGCATCCTGGGATCGAGTCCCGCATCGGGCTCTCTGCTCAGCAGGGAGCCTGCTTGCCTCTCTCTCTCTCTCTCTCTCTCTCTCTCTCTCTGCCTGCCTCTCTGTCTACTTGTGATCTCTCTCTGTCAAATAGATAAATAAAATCTTTAAAAAAAAAAAATCCCTTACCAAGTTTGCAGATCTGAACCTGTCTTATGACTTAAAACTCACTGGCTAAAGAAACCAGATCACCGGGCTCCTGGGTGGTTCAGTGGGTTAAGCCGCTGCCTTCGGCTCAGGTCATGATCTCAGGGTCCTGGGATCGAGTCCCGCATCGGGCTCTGCTCAGCAGGGAGCCTGCTTCCTCCTCGCTCTCTCTCTGCCTACCTCTCTGCCTACTTGTGATCTCTCTCTGTCAAATAAATAAATAAATAATCTTAAAAAAAAAAAAGAAAGAAACCAGATCACCAAAAGAAAAGATCCCAGAACAGTACAGCAAGTGTGCATAGTTATGTTATCTAGCCTTTTCCAAAAGGGACCTGTGGTAATCTATTCAAGTAAGTATAGATACTGTTTAACTGTAGGTAGTATAGATATCTAAAGGTTTTAGGGACTGTTGAACACGGGATTTGAGTTGAAATTGTTATATGGAGATCTGAAGGAATATAAACCTTCAAGCATATGTAGTTCAGATAATAAATAGATTCTTTACCTGAATCCTGTTCATCATAGGCCTTCTGGATCCACACACCCATCCAGTAATATAATCAGATAAACACACTTGATTAGCATAATTCCCTACCTTAGGTCCTTGATATATGAGGTAAGAGCTGTCAGAGAGAAGAAAGCCAAGTGGAAGCCTCTAAAACTTCCTGTTCCAGCCAAAATGGTATATTAAAAACAATGTAACATTCCAGAGGTCATGGCAGAAATTAGTGCTACCATTGAAGACCTAAAGGAAATCCATCAAATCTTCATTTAAGTCACCAGTAAAACCCAGATATCTCCTAGAGGATGGCACTGGGCTACTACCTGTTCAACAAGTGTCAGCCATAGTTATAGCCCCTGTGCCTACCAGATGTTGTATTTTTACTACAGCAGATTAACATAGCTTTGAGCATTGAGTGGCCACTGCTCTTGATGGCTTCATTCTTTTCCATCCCTTTCAAACAGTTTGCATTCACTTGGCCAAAAAAACAGTATCAATTTCTGGGCATAAGTTTTTTCTCCTTCTTTCCATCATAATATAGTCCCAAGAGATCTGGACCATTTGTACATCCCACAGACCATCATACTGGTCCACTGTGTTGGAGATGTCATGCCAATCAGACAAGGTGATCAAGAAGTGACTGACACTTTGGTGGCCATGACAACACACATGCATGCCAGAAGGTAGTTTCAGAGCTGGCCACAGCAGCAAACTTTTTAGAGATCCAGTGGTCTACAGCCCATCAGGAAATTTCCTCCAATGTATAAGACAAATTATACAGAAGAATGAAACATGTCCAGTAGGCCTCTTAAAGTTATGGATGCAACCTACTGCACATCTGGGAATATTATTCTGACCCATATCCCTGACAGTAACACAAAAGCTTGCCATCTTTGAGTGGGCTCCCAGGCAGGAGAGGGCTCGGCAGTAGCTTCAGGGTATTGTACAAGTAGCCCTGCCTTTTGCAGATGTCAATAGTGGTTTTTACAGATGTCAATAGTGGTGAAAAGTTGTTGTTTCCCTGGGATTCTGGATCAAGGCCATAACCTACATGGGGGAATTATACACCTTTTGAGAAATAGCTCCTGTTATACAACTGAGCCCTAGTGGAGCTGGAATGATTGTGCAGCTAGACTACTTGTGATGAGTTGGTTTCTGCCAGACTTACTAGGCCATAAGGTCAGGTGGGCCTAGCAATAACCCATCATAGGCTAGAAGTCATACATCTAGAGTCAAGTATGATCAGGATTGGAGGGCACAAGTAAGCTCTACAAACAAGTAATCTAAAACTCTATGCCATCTACTTCTATGGGACAGGAGCCTCTCCCTCAGCTCATACCTACCTCTGCATGAATGATCCCCCTAGGACCAGCTGATGGAGGAGGCAAAATCCCAAACTCGGTTCACAAACAGGTTAGATCCATATATGGACCAAGCCAAAAATGGTTAGGGACTATTAGCTCCACTCAAGGATGACCTTGAAAGGCAATAGTGTGGAAAAACCCAGTGGGCTAGAGCTTTAGGTGGTACATCTGGCCATGGGCCATGTACTCATGGACAGTGGCAAATGGCTTGGCTGGTTGGTCAGGGACCTAGAAGGAGAAAGACTAGAAAACCTGGAACAGGAAAGTTGAGGACAAAGGAATGTGATGGACAAATATCTGTGGTATAAAGTATGAAGAGTTTCATATTGCATGGTAATGGTCCCCAGAAATCCTACCACAGTGGAAGTGGTACACTAATCAGGTAGAAAGGGGTGCCTGGGTGGTGCATTTGCCTAAGACTCTGACTCTTGGTTTTAGCTTAGGTCATGATCTCAGGGTCGTGAGATTAAGCCCTGCATGGGGCTCCATGCTTAGCACTGAATCTGCTTGAGTGTCTCTCTCCCTCTGCCCCCCTTCCTCAGATTGTACGCACACGTGCTCTCTCTCTCTCTCTTTTTCTTTCTCACAAATAAATAAATCTTTTTTTAAAAAATCAGGTACATAGGAGCACCTGGGTGGCTCAGTGGGTTAAAGCGTCTGTCTTCGGCTCAGGTCATGATCCCAGCATCCTGGGATCAAGCCCCACATTGGGCTCGCTGCTCAGCAGAGAGACTGCTTCCGCCTCTCTCTCTGCCTGCCTCTCTGCCTACTTGTGATCTCTGTCTATCAAATAAATAAATAAATCTTTAAAAAAAAATCAGGTCCATAATACATTGACTCTTCAGTTGATTCTCTCCAGCTCCTATTGTTCTACCAGGTACAGCTCAATGGGGACATGAATGGAATAGCCATGAGGGCAGGGATGGAGGCTCTGCATAATAAACCCAGTACCATGATCTCTTTCTTACCGTAGTTGATCGAGTTACTGCCATTGTCCTATGTCTATCCTACCAGCAACAGAGACCAACCTTGAGCTCCAGATAGAATATTGTGTCTCTTTGTTGGGGGATTTCCTTCGCTGAAAAAAATTGCTGTGCCTAAAATCATGCCATTGTCCAGAGACAGCCTGTATCCAATTACTGATGAACCTTGACTTCCTCCTCCCTCCAGCTCAGGAAAACTTTGAAGGACCACCCTAGCTCTAGGATTCTCCTTTGGGTTAGCTGAAACTTTTGTTGTGACTGCATTAAGTCCAGCTTCTCCCCCTGCCCAGTCCTGCTTCCCTTCTCTTCCACAAGCAGTCTTGCATGCTAATCTCTGTCTCAGAGTCTCTGTCCCAGGGACCAGTCTGAGACAGGCAGCCAAGTCATGGTTTTAGTAAGAAGATCCCTTCAAGGTAGAAATATCTCACTCCTTCCCAGGGGTCTCTTGGACTCTATAGAACTGAATGTGTCCAAGTCAGCCTCAGTCTCCTTACTTATGAAAAAGGTTAATCACCACGTCTTCATCTGCCTTGGAGTCTCTCCCCTTAGCTAGGACCTTTGAAGATATCAGGTCTCTGGACCCTGGAGGTCATAGGCATGAAGAGAAAAGCTGGCCACTTAAGAGCTAAGCATTTTCTGGGCGCCTGGGTGGCTCAGTGGGTTAAGCCGCTGCCTTCGGCTCAGGTCATGATCTCAGGGTCCTGGGATCAAGTCCCACATCGGGCTTTCTGCTCGGCAGGGAGCCTGCTCCCTCCTCTCTCTCTCTCTCTCTGCCTGCCTCTCTGCCTGCTTGTGATCTCTGTCTGTCAAATAAATAAATAAAATCTTTAAAAAAAAAAAAAAAGAGCTAAGCATTTTCTTAAACAGTGGGCCTGCATCTTCTACTTGACACTCTCCATAGTGCCCACAGAACCTGGACTCACAGTAGTCCCTCAGACCTTTTCCAGGACAAGCAGGTCCACCATGCTATGAGTAGGTGGCCCCAGGAGAAATATGGGGGATGATTTCCTTGCCCCCAGGGCTTAGAAAGGAAGGTGGGGACAAGAGGATGGATTTATTCTTGAGTCTAGCTCCAGGGACAATGAGGGCCACTGCCTATTCCCTTCCTGGGGACCATGGAGTAGGGCAGATTAGTAAAAGTCTCTCAAAGCCTCTGATCACAGTGACAAGAGGAAATTACAAGAGTTTCTAAGGGCCAAAGTCAGGACAGAACTACTACTACAGCAGCCAGGGACTAGCTGGGACTGTCACTGCCAGGGACTTTAAGTCTGTGTGTCAGTCTATCACTGCCACTGTCCCCAGCTGGTCTCTCCTATCTTTCCCTTCCAAGTTCTGGCTGAGTCTTCCAGTGCCAGGGACTCTGTCAGTATCTGTCCATCTGTTACTTTCAGGAGCTCTGAGCTATGTATGTCTCTTTGTCTGTCACTGTCATGGACCTGCTCTGTCTGTGTCTGTGATTCCTGGACCTTTGGATTGCTGATTCTAGGGAAAGATGCTCCTTCTTACCATGGGGGCTCACAGTAACTAGAGGACCCAGGCCCATAGCCACAGCTAGTGTTTTTGTTTTGCCATGGAACCCATGTCTGTGTCTCTGTCCCTGATATTCATAGGCACTGGAGCCTTTGGCGTGACTATGGCCAGAGGCTCTTGCAGCTTTCACTGATTTCAGTCTGATTCCCAACACTGGATGGGACTTGCATTTCCAAGAGTTGAACTGGTGAGAAATGAGGTGTTAGGGTTTGTCTGAGCCACAGTCCTTCTGTGAATCTGCAAGGGGCTGACGGCAGCTGCCCCAGAGAGATCCCAATGGGATAAGGGGCCTGAGGGCTGTGGGGGTCAGCTTCCTAGTGTGTGGGAAGAGAGGGGAGACTCTGAGTTACCATGTAGTTTTTGACTAGAAGCTGTGGCTCTAGCAGCTGTTGCTGACTCCCTGGCTTCCCCTCCCAGCCCATGAAATGACCCCACCCTCCTCCAGCCCTGCTGGCTGAAGAAGTCTGGGCAGGAGCCAGGGCTTCCACCAGGAGAGCTTGGGGCTGCCCCAGGCTCTGGGTAGGAGGAAGTGTGACACATTGACCAAGAGCTGCGCTTCCCTCCCTTTTCCTGTTTCCTTTGAGAGAGTACCCAAATCCATTAAGTGGGAAAGGGAGCAGGCAGCTATGCTGGTATTAGATTCCCAGCTCCCCTGGCTCCTGGGTGGCCCAAGGTCATCCTCTTGGCTCACTACTCAGATGCTGTTGTTGATAAGGACAATGCTAACAACATCCCTCACTATAAAGGTGTACCTTATAGCCTTGTGCTGCTCTTTGTCCCACAGAGCATTTTCTAAATGTTGGGAAATTCATACATTTTCATCTTGATTTCTGTAAAACCTATGTGGATTTCTTTTAATCATAGCTGAGAAGAGATGCCTTTTCATCAGACCCTGGAATAAGGCCACTGTTGACACCCATGCAATTGAGGGGATTCTCCTTAGACCTGGGGGATAGGGCAGTAGTTCAGAGAAGAGACCTCACAATCCCCTGTGGGGACTTAGGATGGTAGCACATCCTGAGGCCCAGGAGATGGGCAGGCAAGCCTCAGAGTAAGTGTTGAGAGGAGTATGCCCCAGTAGAGCACATGTCCATTCCTGCTGGACACTGGTCTTGTTTCCTGTGGGGACAGATGCCAGGCATTTGGCTGGGGTACATTCTGGACACAAGGGCTGGTAGGAGAGCTGTAGCTGGTTAGTGTTCCTGGGTCCTCAGGCTGCTTGAGGCAGTCAAGGTGGTAAGCAGTGAGGCTGGGGGTAGGGGGTGGTCTGAGAGCCAGAGTGGCAGTTTAGGGTCTTAAACCAGATCATAAAGCTTGAAGTTCACACTGAGCCAGCAGGGAGCCCCTGCAGGACACAGCCAGACTAGTTAGATACCCCAAGGGTTGGGTTCCATGCAGAGCCTGGTACAGTTCCCAATATTTCATAGGCACTAATAAATATTTACTGAATGGATTCATGAGTGTGTAAATCCATCAGACTACCATGGGGAGAGAAGCAGGGAGCAGTCTGTCTAGAGACGAATGTCCATGAGCCATCTGTGAAGAGATGGGCTAGGCTGGGGCAGGGCTAAAGAATGGAAAAGTGCACAGATTTGGAAGGGACCAAGAAAGTGAAAGTATAAGGATGTGGTGGGGAATTAGCGAGGGAATGGAGACCCCGAGAGGAGTCCAGAACACTCCCTGGCATGGAGCCCCTCAGCCTGTTTCTCCTCTAGGATGGTAGCACATAATAGTTTTCTCGCCACCCCCCTCCCCACCAGAGACTCTGGCGCAAGAGACTTATGGACAAAGGCCCCACTGCAAAACACACTGGCAAGTGAAACTGGGCCATTTTTGACAACACTGCCCCCGAAAGGAGATGCAGATGTGGAGGCAGCCCCTACACAGCCAAAGTAGCATGGGGAAGTGGCGAGTGTAAATGGGCTAAGTTCTGTTCTTATCAATGAGCTGACTTCCCTACAGCCCGCTCAAGCCAGGCTCCCTAAGGGCAGGTCCAATGGCCCTGTGAGCAAGGTCTGAGGCCCAGGCTTACTAATCAGATTTGGGTTTTGTTTCCCAACAATTGGCTTGTCACAGTGTTCACAGCTGGGCAAGACTGACCAATGCAGGGAAAAAATTCCAGAAATGAGGAGGACTTTGGGAAGCAGCTTCAGATCACATGAAAGGAAAGCAGCTTCAGATCACATGAAAGAGGTCAGAGTGATGGATAAGCAGTTTCTACAAAAGACAGGTGAACCAGCAATACTACTGCTTATAAAACACTTTTTCTTAGAAAAATATTTGGTAGTATATCTACTAAAACTAAAAATATGTATGTCCAATGATCTGGTAATTCCACACCATTCCCAGCATTTCCAACAGAAATGCATACATAATGCTCACCAAGACAGGAGTACAGGAATGTTCATAGCTTTATTAATGTGAGCCAAAAAGCAGAAACAGCCAAAATATCCACCAGCAGTGAAATGGGGACATACACGGTGGGACATGATAGACTACTTTGCAGAAACAAAATAGAATAGACTGCAGCTCCATGCCACAACCATAAAGAATTACACACACATAATGTACAAAAGACATCAAACATAGAAGCACAGTCTCTGATTCCACCTAAATGAAATTGAAGAAAGGCAAGATGAGTTTGTGGTGAAAGTGGCTAGATACCCAACGAAGTAGATACTAACGGGAAGGGGAAGAGCACAGGCAGCCTTTGGGGATGCTAGAAAATGCTCCATATCTGGCTCTCCGTGTTGGTTATCTTGATATAAGCATACATAGAATCTCACTGAAATGTATTTAATATACAACTTAGTGAAAACTCAAAACAAATATTTTTAGAAAGGCTTTTCTCCGCCTCCAATAGGACTGCAGGATCTTGAAGAAGATGTGGGCCTTGCCTGTGGGTGAGGGTCCAGTAAGTCCATTTGCGGGCAGAACCTGGGGAATTTGTGCTGATCTTCCCTTGAAGTTAAGAGAAAGAAAAGGGAGACAGGTTTAAAATTAATCATTTCTTAAGTTGAAAGAGTAGGTCTGGGCCAGAGATAACATCAGTGGCAGCAACATGAAACTGTTTCACTGCTGTTATCTCAAACCACAGTGAAAAATAACTTGTAAAGCTCTGTCTTTCCTGGCAGCCCAGGGTCTCCTCACAGCAGGGAAGTTGGTCAGCCATTTGGAAGGGTCCAGTGAGGGGGTTTCTGGGGTCCAGGCCTGAGGATTCCAAAGAGCTGACCTCCTGTATGGTCCTGCACAAAGGCCAGGCCTCTCTGGGTCCTGGGGGCAGGGAGCATCCTGCACCAACAGTAGGTAAGAGGACCCTCCCCTCAGCCCCAGATCCCAGCCTGGGGGCTGGCTCTACTCTGACCTGCTCTGCAGACCTGGATGCCCTGAACATTCTGCCCACCTCACTCCTTGGGGAAGCAGGGTCAGCATCAGGGTGCTCTCAGGAGAAATGGGCTTTCCTGACCTTGTCCTGTCTCAGCCTCCCTCTGTTCAAGCAGACTGGTCTGGGGCTGGCACTTCTCTGTGCCTGCCACAACCCTACTCGACAGTTTTAAGAAAACTGAGGCCTGAGAGAGACCTGAATGCCAGATTTCATTTTTGTGAAGCCCATGGAACACTGTGGGAGGGGCCAGGATAGGATCTGCTGGATTCAACCATGTGCCTTCAACACGAATAGCAGCTTGCTCAGAAGCCCAGGTTGGCACAGTATGTGCCTGGTCCATGCAGCCCCTGCCCCCCACTTTCAGTCAGAAAGACCCTGAATTCTCAAGCTCATACATATATAGGCAGGCAGGAAACAAGAGGAGTAAGGGCTCAGAACCTAGTTTCCAGGACCCCACTGAGGGCTGTGTGGTGCAGGCTAGATGTGTAGTGCCACCTGTAACTCTAGGCACAGGACAGTTGTGAGGTTAACTGAGGATGCCTTGGGCATCCTATCCTGCTGGCCAAGGAAGAGCAGCCAGACCTCTTTTGCTATCCATGTTATCTTAGAAAGAGGATCTAACCTTCTGGGCTTTTGAGGGGAGCAGCCCCCTTTCAAGGTAATCGCCAGCATCTTGATTGAATAACTGAGTTGGAGAGTCATTCAATACAGGCTCCCACAGGACCCCATTTACCTGAAGACACTGAAGATGCAAATTTTCCATAAGCAAGGGAACCACATGCTCTGTGCCACCATCTTGGTGCTCAGTATGTTTCCTCACATCCAGCCACATTCACATTTATACCACTACAGGGTAGGAAGCCAAGGAGAAAATCCCAATCCCACATGGCGTCATCCCAGCCTTGACGCCATTCTGGCCCTTTCACAGGGGCCTTGCCGCGTTAGCTTCATGTCCATCATTTTAATTCATGGACTGACACATTGGCTGTTTCTATGGATGAAGTTTGCCTCCTCCTGTGTGATCTCCCACATCTGAAGGCTGCATCAAAGCGTATAGCCATGCTAAGGCCTGTGAGAGAGACTGCCATGTGGCTGCCAGCAGGGTGGTCCAGTTCTTAAGGCCTAGCCTACGGAAGAGGCTATATGACCGCTTTTGTGTGTCCTGGTTCTAACCTCAGTACTGCTGAGTTCTTAGTGGGGAAGGGAGGCCCCCAGGAGGCAGGAGGTGATAAAGAGTTGAGATGGTCCCTGGTGAAGTCCCTGTGAAGTGAAGGGAGAGGTGCTGCCCTACTGTCCTGGGAAGTCCTGATGTATGGGTGAGCCTCTGTTCTCAGGCCACCCCACCTTGCTCTCCTTCCTGGTCTAGAGATGGCCCTAGCAAACCCAAGAGTGTTTCCTCAGGGTCAGACTAAGCATGACCCTCACTTGCCTTTGGTTATCTCCCTTGGAGGGATATAACTTGGTCCTCTTTTTTTTTTTTTTTTTTTTTAAAGATTCCATTTATTTGTCAGAAAGAGAGAGAGTGTGCACAAGCAGGGAGAACAGCAGGAAGATTAAGAAGCAGGGTCCCTGCTGAGCAGGGTGTCCAATGTGGGACTCAATCCCAGGACCCTGGGATGGTGACCTGAGGTGAAGGCAGATGATTATCTGACTGAGCCACCCAGCCCTGGATATTTTGCTTGGTCTCCTAGGGAAAGAGAGTGCCTAGGGCCATTCCCAGCCAGCCGGAGGTCAGGCCACTTGTGCTCAGGTATCCAGCCCAGAGCTCTGGCCTTCCAGTGTACCAGCCTCTCCACAGATGCTAAAGCAGTCATGCCACTAGGCTCCGAGAAAACTGTGGGCTCTGGCCTGCCTGAGTCTCCAGAGCAGTACTCACATGGCTCTCCCACCTGAGAAACAGTGCCCCCAACAGGAACAGTGCCACTGTCCAGATAGGAGTCTATTTGAGGGAGAACTAGGACACAGAGAAAACCCAAGTGGCTCTCACTGCAGGGTCTCTTCATGGATGGCTGTTTGGGAGCCTTGGCCAAGGTTTAAGGATGACAAGGGTATGGGGGCTGTTACTCTTTGTGGAAGAACTGACATCCCACCTTTATTCTTACCAACTTTCCTGTTTCCCTGTAGAGGCACAGAGCCTCTCTGTCAACCTTAGTTTCCTAGAGTTGAGCCAGATGCTCTGAGGCCCTATAGTGTGACAAAGATGCTGAAACAAGGCTGTGAAGCTTTGCGCAGTGCCCGTATCGTAGCCAATGAGGTTTATCCGAGGCGCAATTATTGCTAATTGAAACAAGGCTGTGGTCTGGCCTCTGGGGCTAGAGCCCACCCTGCCTTTATGAACTGTGACTGAGAGACAGAGGTACCTGTTCAATGTCACACAGCAGGTTAGTAGCAGACCAGGCCTGTGTACACACCCTGATGTCCTGAACAGAGTAATGGGATGACAAGGGTGTACAAGCTAGGCCCCAGTGCTCTACTGTTAGATGCCTCAGGCTCCGAGGTTGGAGCAGTAAAGTGGTGGGTCTTCTCCCCATTGTGTCGCTGCAGCCCCATCCTGCCATGCATCCCACAGCCTCTAGTGCTTATCACAGAGAAGTAACTTTGGGAACCCTGAGCACGCATGTGAGGTACCCAAGGGACAGGAACTCACAGCCTCTCGGGGACGTACCATGGGCTTTCTCAGGGCTATAACCATCCTTGACCACTGACCCTATTAGCCTTGACACCTGAGTGACAGGGCTGTCTTCCATGTTCTGAGATAATCTGGCAACTTTACTCAGTCACATTTGCTGACCTCCAGCCTGATGTGGCCTCTCAAGGTAGAGATGCACAGGGAGTAGTCTAAGAAGTCTAAAGCAAGAGATGGGGGTTGGCAGGGCCATGGTAGGTCTGTTGGCTACGGGCATAATCTTAAGCTTCAAAGCTAAGCAGTCTGTCAGAAGGTAGATGTTGCAGACAGGTCTGGCCTGAGCCATATTGTGGTTGCAGCTTGATACCTAATTGTATTCCAGAGCAATAGATCTTTTATCTTTCCTGGTTTGGTGAAGGACCTCCTGGTCTGAGAGGTTTGAATGGTTGGAGGCTGTCACCTCCAATAAACTCTTCAAATCAGGGTTAGGATTTGAATTGAGGGTGAGGGGTCAGAAGTTGGTAGCTCAGTGTGGCAGTAGCTCAGTGTGGCAGTACCTCAGGACCAGGGCAGCTGGTGGATTCACCAGAGGCAGCACCCCATGCTCTGGGGTGGGGGCAGTAGTAGTCAGCAAGGGTGCTTTATGCCAAGGGGGCATTGGGTGTTGTGGGAGATTTTGTAGGTGAGGGGCTTTACTTTAAAGTTGGAGAGCTATTTTCTGGTCTAGAAGAAGCTGGAGGTTTAGAGATGTCCCTGGTCCCTGTGGTGCCCCCTACCTGGTCCAAGTTCCCCACTGTGCCCAGCCATCTGTGAGTAGGCTGCAAGCCTCCATTCCTCTGAGCCATTTACCAGGTCTGACCCTTCTGTGGTCACATCAGCCCTCAGCAAGGGGCAGGGGAGGGCAGGGTGGAGAATGATATTTAGAGCCCCCAAGAGCAGTAGTAGAGACCACACAGGGAAGGGGCTTTAGCCTTGAGTCTTGGCTCTTGGATCCAGGGATGGCTGGGTGCTGAGTGAAGCTGGGGGTGGGGGGGATCCGGGAAAGGTTCTGATTCGAGTTCTGAAGGACACAGGGAGAAGAGGGCTAGTAACAAGCTGCATAGATTGATGGAGCCCTTCTTTTGTCCACTTTGCACCAGAGGGGCAGCAGAGAAGCTGATGAGGAGGGGCTCCTGCTCACCCTCTTAGGCCTCTCCTCCTGAGAGACTCCTGTGTCTCCAGGTCAGAAGTCCCGGTAATGGGGCCATCAGCCCCAGCCCCCTGCCCCTTCTGGTCTGTCATGGGCCCCAGGAGACTGGACTCTTCATGACTCTCACCAGCATTTACATATACCAGCTTTATTGAAGTAGCAGGTGCTGTTAAATCAGCTACAGAAATATTTCCTCAGGCACATCCCTGCCCCCATTACCCACCCACAGTTTCATCAGCCAGCACAGGGCCAACAAACTCCCACCCTTGCTATAAATAGTTCCCAAGCCTCCTCCACTCCTATTTCTTGCAGCTCTAGCCAGGCTCCAGTGAGAGGATAAGGTCTCAGAGTCTGTTCTTGATGGTTTTACAGGATTTCCATCCTTCTATGGATATGACAACACTCTGTAAGGCTTCCTTAAACTGGGAGAAGTTACTTTCCTCAGTAGTACAGTTCTTGGGTGATTTTGTTGGCTAAATAAGAAAGACATATTTAAGTCATATTTTTAGCAGAAAAAAATAAAAGCACACTCTTTTCTATAAGCCACAAGGGTCCTATAATAAGCCCTCCACCACCTAGGAGATAACTTTGGCAGGCCTTCCCCATCTATCTTAGGGACACACTGGGGGCCATCTGGTGATAGTGGAGTACAGGGTCAGGTCCACCTGTAGCCGTGGGGTAAGAGCCAGCAAAACATGGGCAGGTCCCTCAGTGGTCCAGGACAGGGACACAAGGACAAGCAGGGTCGGAGCACATAGGGGCCTCTGTAAGCAGGGGCCACACATGGGAATACCTCCGTCATTTCCCAAGAACATACCCCCCTAAACCACTATCCATCCTTACATAGTGGATTCCCAGTGAGGCTTATCAGCCCAGAAAGAGCCCCAGGCATGGCATGGCAAACCAAAACTCCCTTGGACTGGCTGCCCAGCTGGGGTTGGCACTGAGCAGCCCTTCCTGCTCCCCAGGCTGATTACACAACAGCCCTGCTCTGAACTCAGACCTGCTCCACACTGACCCCTGTGCATGGGGGCTTGGCAGAGGGCATCACAGAAACCTCCAAAACAACCCCTAAATCCCCACCCTCCCAACCCCCAGCCCATCAGTGAGTGTATTTTTTTTGGATCAGAAAGTAGTATGTAAGGCCTCACATGTGGCAAGTGGGGGCCATAAGAAGCCCTTTGTCCCACTGGGCCCCTGGCTATGGTAGCCTAACTATCCTCTAAGAGCAAACAGTAACTTACTTTCAGCTTTGGGCAGATTCTGGTGAGTTCTTCCATGTCCTTATAAACCTTTTTTATGTGAAGGTCATGCATGTAAGATTTCGTAAGTTCCCTCAGGGTGGAGATGAAGTCTTTTGTAAACTCACCATAGCAGGGCTCCTGAAACAGGGTGAAGAGCAGGGGGTTGGTGGTAGTGTACAGTTGAACCCCAGCCTCATCCAGCCCTGGTCACCCTGGCTAGATGGATCCCTGAACTCAAATTCAGGCCCTACCCTGATTGTCCCACAGGTGTCCCACAGGTGCAATGGTGTCTGGTCTCTCCCTAGGCCCAGGGCTAATCTGGGAAAAGCCTAGAACCTGGCCACTGATTCATCTGTTGACTGGGCTAGAGCTCCCAAACTCAAACTCTCCCCGCCCCCCCAGGATTCCTCACTCCAGTGTTTTTTGTTCTTATCTCTGTGATGGGTACTGACTGGGGTGATGATCCCTTTCAAATGTGGTCAGAAAGGTACATGTGGCAACAGCACCTTACCTCACTGGTGTTCTGGGGCCTTTTGAAGGAACCCTGAAAGCAGGAGAAATCGATCAGAAACACAAAGGGCCACTGAGCGCAGTGAAGTTTGATGAAGACCCAGACTTACATTGTATATAATGTTGTCAGCCGAAAGTTCTTTCTGAATTTCAGCGCAGACTGCCGTGTGATTGTCGTAGGCAGACACGTTGGCTGTCATCATGGAGGCGCAATGGTTTTCTGATCCCCAGAGTGCACAAGCCAGGAACACGTACAGGTACATGGTAGGACTGGAGGGTAGCTCCACGCTGATCTGAGCCCTGAGCTTGGCAGCATTTCTGTGGAGAAGGGTACCTATATAAGTGAGTCTAAGGAAATGCTAAGTCTCTTATCAGTCATCACTGGCTTACGTGGAAGACAGAGAGGACCTTATCGCTGGGCAAAATGTGCTTTTCATGCATTTTCTATGACCACAGCACACTTCATGGATTCTTGTCTTTGCTGAAAATCATGCTTGCTCTAATAACTTTTATTTGTAATCAAATTTTGAGTCGTGACCTCTCTGCCTGCCTGTTGGGACAGGTCTGTGGCCAGGACCAGTGCTGTCTACAGGTGCAGGCCAGAGCAGAGAGAGGGAGTGGGGTGGAGAGAGAGCAAGATGGACAACAGCTGCACCAAGCCAGCTTCCTCAGGCCCATCTGTCAAGGAGAAAGCTGGCCTTGTTATCCTGTCTGCCTGACACTTGAGGACACACCCACTTCCTCATAGTCCCCAGGAGGGACACAGGGGAACAGGTTCCCGAACACAGCCTCCAACCTGGCAGGCAAAGCAAGGGAAGAACAGAAAACTGCTATTTCTTGGCCTGAAGAC
The DNA here is from genome assembly GCF_022355385.1 of Mustela nigripes. Lineage (NCBI taxonomy): Eukaryota > Metazoa > Chordata > Mammalia > Carnivora > Mustelidae > Mustela > Mustela nigripes. Next base: position 69,757,051 of record NC_081568.1, on the reverse strand, counting down.
CTTGGGTTTTAGAGGAACGCCCCTGGTTAGATGCAAAACTTCAAGTAAAAAGAAAAGCCAGCTCACAAAAATGCCACACTAGAGCCATATCCTGATAAATTCTGAATATACATTCTGACTCTCACAGATTAGGATCACCCATTTGGGGGAAGGTTTGGTAAATATGGTGGGCCCTGACCCTGTGGTTTGTTTTTTTGTTTCCCTCTGAACAGGTAATCTATCTACTGGTTCCCCTTGGGAGTGGCTGAGGCCCTGAGTGTGAGGGTCAGGGTGTGGCCACAGGGCCAGGCCTCTGAGGGGCACAGGTGTTTTACCTCACTCTAGGGCAGGCCCATTCAGCCAGTGACCAGCCAAGCTCCAGGGACTCCCAGGCCTTCTCAGGAAGTAGGATGGCCTCGTACCGGAGCAAAATTCCCACTGACCAGGTTCCTTGACCTTCCAAGGGAAGCTAAAAACCTCTTTCTACAGTGGGAACCCTTGAGTATCCAGCGAAGCACATCTGGGTGTGCAGGTGCAGCACCCAGGCCAACTCTTACCTCCCCTCTGCTCTGTCAGGGCTGCCCCTGCTGGAGCATCCTGCCCCATCCCCAACCTGGTGGCTCCTCTTTCCCTCACCGCTTGCCCTGTGGTGAGGAGCACACCATTAGCATTTGCTCATGGTCAAGAACAAATGAAACTGCACAAATAAGAATGGGCTTTTAATAATGTATTATTATGGCAAAACATCTTGAATAAATAGAGAATATGCTCTTAAATAAATAAATAAATAAATATTAAAATACATAAATATATAAATAAATATTACTGATCCCTGCCAATGTACAATGTTCCCCATTCCCCATATACGAAGCTGGTAACAAGGGCAGCATGGCCCAGAGCAAGTCCGTGTCCCCCACCCCGGCCCTGGCCCGCCCTGTGGTCCCTCGAAGATGAAGATCCTGAGTTTCAGCAGTCCGTGGGTAGGAGTGCAGTGGTTCGGGAACTACACTCTCAGGGCTGGCTCCTGTTTGGACCGGCCTCTGTTGTTTCTGGCTGCCAGCAGTCAAAGGGGATGTTGAACAGAAATTCCTTCAGGTTTTCTTTGAAATTCCTGAAGGTGATAGTCTGGGTTGCACAGGGAGTTTCCTTAAAAACAGAACAAAATAAAACAAAACTTTTAAGTTCAGGTGTGAATGGGTAATGTGTGGGAAGCACCAGTGTGTTTCTGCACTGTCTTCTGAAACTCAGAGGCCAAAAGGCCCATTTGGAGCCTGCCTGCTGACCTGGGTCAGATGACAAGCTTGCCACCATGTGTCACCCAAAGGATGCACAACTTTGGCAGTGGCAGCCACAGCCAAGAGCCTGACAACACGCCAGCCCGAAGCTGGTCTACTGGGCTGGGCAGTTGGGCCGGTGTCTCTTTGTGTTTCAACCCAGAAGGGGCAGGAGTCCAATCTTAGTATGACCCCCTCCTTGCTCCCATACAATTAGGCACCTCACAAGGGGCCATGGAGGTGGTGTTTGGGTTCTGGAATATGCCCTAGGCAGGACCTGAGTTTCCTTGGGTTTACCTCACCTCTGACCTCACTGATGATAATAAGGACAGAAGCAGCTCCCTCGGGGGAGTGTATAGGCCCCTAGAGCTCCATGGCTTTAACTCCTAGAGATGAAAATGGGCAGGGCTGCTCAATCTCTAGAGGGGCAAATCTGTTAAACAGAACCCCTTTGGGGTCCTGAATAGTTACAGCCAAAGGTCCCTCCTTATCCACTCCACCGCCCTAGACCAAGACCTTCCAGCTTGGGACCCTGACGTGGGCACTCACCGGGGTTTCGAGGCAGTGCTCCTTGTAGTGGTCGGCCATCAGGTTTAAGGGTTGCTTGAGGCTGATGAGGCTGCCCCGTAGGCCTTCACTGTACAGCTGTAGGCGCGTCTGCAGGCATGTCGGCTCCTGTGGGAAATGTCCATTTCCTGGTAAGTAGTGGACAAGTGCCCTCTGGTGGGCACATGACACCCTCCCCGTCACTCTTTCCAGTTCTCAGCCCTGTCCCCCAAGAGAAGGACTTGGGAGGGGCACAGGATGATGCCGGGTTCAGTCATACACACTGCTCTGTCTGTGCCAACATGAATCTGCACCATTCAGCTTAGGCCACCCCCAGCCAGCACAGCCACTTTCCCTGGCATCTTGAGAGGGTCCCAGGCCCCAGGAAAGGAGGTCACTAACCCCCACCATTCAGGGAGAAGGTAGCAGGGTGGGGTATCCTGCTATGTGAACATGGCTTGTTCCTGAAATCTCTCTGTGCTCCTCTGTTGCCAGCATGCTCTCTCCACAGGGCTTAGTCTCATGAGTGTCCCAAGCCCACAGCCCCTGTGTCCTGCAGTAACTCCCGCCTACCCACCTGTCCCCTGGTGACCCCTAGCCCCTTGAATGCTAGGTCTGTCCGTGGCTGCTCAGCTAATGGAATTCACGTGAATGCCACAGGAGCAAGGCCGGTGGCCTCCTGAGAGCCCCTCCTGGCAGCCAGCTGACTGGAGAGAAAGTGGACTGACAACCCTGTGAAAGTCCCTCTGAAATGGAGCCACCCCCAAGGTAGAGGGGAAGGTGTGTTGGAGAGAAACATCTTACCTGGCGGTCAAACATTCCAGAGACGACTTTTACTGATTCATTCTGTAGAAAAGAAAAATACCATTTTATTAAGCTGACAGGCAGGGCCAGTCCAGGCCAGCAAGGTGGCCCAGGGACAGCCTGCACTCCCTCACTCACCATCACAGCAGTCTCATCACTACTTTTGTTCAGAAGGCTCAGGGCCTCTTGGATGGCATCCACGTGCCGAGAGGGTCGAGTGACAGGTCTGGGTAAGCTGGTGGGTGCAGAGATGCTGCAGACCACAGTGCCCAGGAAAAGCAGGTTCTGCAGCCACATCCTCCTGAGGACTTTAGCCTTTCTCTCTGAGCACTGGGCTCACTGGCAAAAGAGCTCTTATATACACAGTTAGAGGAAATGATTAATGGTGACCACAAAACGCCAGGGAGGCGGGGGAACTACCTGACCTGTGGAATCTCCTGGCCCTTATCACACATGGGAACGGTGAGCCTTTCCTCCAGGTGGTCAGGCTCAGGGGTTTTTCATCAGTGAGCCCTTCCAAGAATTGGCAGCGCATCCGCCTGCCTCCTTGAGCACTCTCCAACCCTCCCTGGGTAGTCTGGCCAATGAGACTGCCCACTCCCTCTGAGGGGCCTCCGGGCACAGCTTGGACTTCCTGGCCTGAAGTGGCCAGGGCGGGGCCTGGGAGATACTGAATTGAGCTCCTACGCCCAGACTCTCCACCCTGCCTCGAATCGCAAGAAGCCTTTGGGCTGGCTGTGCCCACCCTGGGGCCTATTTCAACCAACCCTCCCCTTCTCCTCCTAGATCCCTCTCCTCTGGCCATAGTGAGAGATCTGAGTGGGAGAAAGACCCTCACAGGCCTGCATCACTGTCCCTGGATAGGCAGAATCCAGCCAAATGGCATAGTTCCTGGGACAGCTCCCAGCAAGGATCCAGAGTAGTCAGCAAGCTCTGCCCAGCCACGGACCTCTGCCCCACAGCACCTGTGAGCAGGGAGAATGACAGATGTGTTCATGTGACACCCATCCAGCAAGATAGCAGAGTGTTCCTTCATGGTAAGAACAGCAACAGTCCCAGTTTTCACAGCTGCGTTCAACCCCCATGCTGCAGAGGTGTGTTGGGGCTCTGAGTTTAAGTTCTGACTCCAGTACCAGTACCACCTTGCTAAGTGACTCTGGCTCTGAGCTATGTGAGCCTCACCTCCTTCTGCATGCTGACTGCCGTCCGAGATAGGCACTGTGTTCCTACACGTAGTCCCTGGCAGGGGTCAGGGTACTGCAGCTTCTCAAACTTTAGTTTTTACTTGGCCCCTACCTCAGCTCACCCCCAGCTCCAGAGGCCTCTCTGTGGAACAGGAACTGCTTCTGAAAAAGCCACAGGCTCTTGAGGGGCTGACAAGTGTTTGATTTTCACAATGGAGTTTGGAGAGGACAGCACGAGTTTATGTTTGCTGCCCCATGTTCAGAGTTTTATGGCTGTAGGAGTGTGGGTGCCTACGTGTACATTTCTGAGTGTCTGTGTGCTGGCGTGATTGGATGTTTTACATGAGGTATACCCATGTGAGCCCCCATGCCCCTGCAGGTGGCCCTCTGAAATGGAGAAGCTCCCCACACTGGTTGTGAGGTTTTTGGCCCCAGATAGAGTCTAGTTTGATGGGGTAGGACACAAGCAATGTCTGCTGGGCTCAAGTAGACAGCCCTTGACAGCAGGTAGAATTCATGCTCTAAGTACTATGGTCTGAGCCTGTGGCCCTGGCAGTTTCACTGGATGGCAGAAGGGTTGCTTCCCTTGCACAGGGAAGGCAGACATTAGTTCTCCAGGCCCCACTGGGGCCCAAACATGATGCTTTTCCTGCCCTTCTGACTCTCGTGGAACATTTCTAGGTGGCCAGGCTGGGGTGAGAGTATGGCATGTCCAGGCCCTGATCCTTCTCACTTTTTCATAGGGCCCTGCTCAGTCCCTTCCACGGAGCTCTTAGGAGGCACAGGAGAGTTCAAGAACCCTAGATGCAGATACCTCAGAGTGGAGGTCTGTGTCAGACAGTGTTCTGGAACCTGGGTGGTGGAGAGTGGGGGCCACAGGCAGTGTCTAAGCTGGTATAGAAGGAGGCACAGAGCTGGTGTGGCCCCTCTGATATGGAACATGACTTTTCTTTTGGAAATGAGTTGTCACAGCTCAGACAGTCAACAAACTCTTCAAATCTGTACCAGGCCCTGTGCTAGGGAGGAAGTGGATGGGACCCTTCCAGTGGCCCTCACGTCTGGCCCGGGAGGCTCTCAGCCTGGTAGAGGAGACAGACAGTACTGGATCCTCCCATTGTGTGGATCCATGCTGGGATGGGGAAGTTCAGAGCTGTGGGATCCCAAGAAAACACTTCTCTCAGTTTGGGGGCTCACAGAGGATCAAAAAGCTTCCTGGGCTGAAAGGGAAAATCATGTCAGGTGGGCAAGTCAGATTGTGGGAGGGAGAGAGAAGAGAGCCTAGTGGAAGAGTATTTGGGGAGTAGAGAGACAAACTTTTAGAAGCAGGTACGGGGAAGAGGAGGCAGAGTCTAGAGAGATTTAGGAGGTAAAATTATTCAGGACGCGATGATATAATGGAGTAATTCATTCATTCATTCATTTTTATTGAGCACCTACTAGGTTCCCAGCAGGGGAGGAGGATACAGGGATGGTGGAAAACCGGGCCCTGCCTTTGTGTACTCCATAGCCCCATGGATGGAGAAGCAGGATTAATACACTCAACACCCTTTCCAGAAGGTGCTTTTGAATGTAAGTAGGAACAGTTAAAAGCACTGTCGAGGTGTCTGAGATGGGGTCCTAGGGATGAAGGAGGTTTGCACTGTCTCAGGACCCACACTAAGAGACAGTGTTTTGGAGGCTTCTTGGGCAGGAGACCTGGATGTGGACAGGCACCCAAGTCACCGTGCGAAGGACAGAGTTCCTGGGCTTGGCTATGAGACTCATGGGCAGCCACACATCTTTCTTCTGGAAAGATGACATCAAGGCTGAGGCCATGACACAGACAAGCATTCCTAGATTGCACTGCATGGAAAGTGGTAGCAATAACATCGAGTGCGTGTGCTGACTCAGGGGCCCCAGATGGGACTGTGGGAAGGTGAGGGCAGGGACCATTGTGGGCAGTGTGACTCCTCTTGGCCCCGCCTTCCCACAGGGCCAGGAGAAAACCCTCTGGAAGGGGTTTCCTGTGAGTGTCCTCCCACGGACTGTGGAGGAAACCGGGGCTTGTGGCTACTCCGAGCTCCTTATCGCAGAGGAAGTTATCATGATGGGAAGGAAGTGGGCCTCCTGGTGCTTTACATCCAGTGGGATCTCTACATGGGCATCTCAGCTGATCTCACCCTCCCTGGGCCGGCCAGCCCTTGTTGTAGGAGTCCAGGAGACCCCCAGCCTGCCTAGCTCACACAGTCAGTGATGGCAGACACAGGATTTGAACCCATATCTGTTCCTGTTCCCCTGACTACTTCTACTATCTCATGAAAGAGAGAAAGTCAGGAAATGCTGTTCACCTAGACCAGCATAGGGATGTTCCCCCTCAGGGCAGCTGTTAAGGGATGTTCCTCCAAGTGTTGGCAGGAAAGCTAGAATGGCCTGGAATGTTCCAGGGAAGCCCTAGGGCCAAGGGCAGAATTTCCCCAACAGAGCCTGCCATCCAGGTACCCCTGTGTTTCAGGTTTAGGCTCTCCACCTCTGATCCCTGGGTAGTCCAAGAGCATCCCTCTCTCTAAGCCTTGGCTCCTTGATCTCTGCCATGGGTTTAATTATTGTTGCTTCACAGAGGAAACTGTTGCCTGTCCAGAAACTTTGTGGGGGTAACCTCCCAGGGAGGAGGCAGTGCTTCAACCTTTTTTCTCTAATTCCCACCATTTTGGGAGGTTTCTGAAGCCCGAAATGGGCAGAGGATTCAGCCTTGTCAGAATTTGCAGGGACAGTTGCCCCTTGTCCAGCTCTAGCCCCTGACAGCATTTTTCTGGACAGATACAGTGAGTTAGAAAGTCCAGCCTTCACCCAGACTCAGGGTTCAAAGGGTCCTACATCCTGCTTAAGAGACCCTGGCGCAGGGACAGCCCTCTGAGTGGCTCATTCTTCCCTGGGAAGGGATCCTTATCACTCCAGTCCGCACCAGACTCATGAAGCAACCTCCTTGACCTTTGTGGTCACAGCTCCAGGCAGACCCCTCCTGCATTTCCTCTGTCTAGGTCCCCAGGGGTATAGCTCAAAAAGACCCAGCCTGTCCAAGCCAGTCCCAATTCTTAGCCTACTTTTTGGGTGTCCCCAGTCCCTGCCACTGGTGCATCCTGACTAGTCTAGGAGGATCTGAGGGTTGTTAACCATTAACCATTTGTGGACTCTTGATTCCATACAGCCAAGCTTATAAGAGCGCCCAACACATGTGGCCAACCTCACAGCCCCTGCACTCAGAGCTCATGATTGGGGGTCATGTTAGGCAGGGGCAGGGAGGGTGCTGCCCAGACTCAAGGACATAGTGTTGAGAAACATCAACCACCACATGCGCAGAAAGTGAGGTGACACAGGAGGGGGCAATCAAGAAGTAGGAGTAAAAACAGTTAAGGACTTGAGGGGACCAGTTGCATTTGTGGGTTTGGGGCAGGAGGTGAGTGAGGAGTCTGGCACTCAGGCGTCTGGCTGAGGCCAGTGGGTGGACAGGCTATTTGTCGCATTGGGAGAGACCGAAGGTATCAGAGAAGTTTGGGGAGTTGGGCTAGACTGGACTGGATGTGGCAAGTTTAAGAGGCCAGGGACCTCCAGGAAGACTCTGTCAGTTGTGGCTGCAAGGGCCCAGAGGGTCAAGGAGAGTTCAGGACTCAAGACACTTGGAAGTCATTGGTGAAGAGGAAGTTCTCCTCCCACAGGGCTGCATAGTACACTTGGGTAGTACTCAGGGGTCCCAGCTTGAAGGCTAGGCCAGGAATGATGACAAGGCCTTTATTGCTTCATTCCTTGGTTTTGGGGGGCTTCCTTGATATTTCCTCAGGACCCAGCAACTGCATGCTCAGGGCAGTGACACCCCATGGGTGGGTACCCCAGGCATGCCCATGATGCCTCCCTCCCAGAGTATTTTCTCCAGGGCTGAAGTGCGTCCTCTGCCTGTGAATCTCTGAACCTGTCCCCTGGGCTCATCCCCAACCAGGAGTGTTAGCAGGTATCCAGAAGGAGCCACTTCCTTTATTTGCCTCCTTGGGCAAGAGCCATTGGGTACTGCATTAAAAATGAAAAGGAAGAAAAACCCGTAGACCAGAAGCCTTTACAACTTCCCCAAGTCCTCTTGTACCCCTCACTGCCCTTTGTGTTTGGGGCTGGAATCCAGTCCAGTGTGCTGGGTGAGAGCCAGGGGATCTGTGCCCTTCTCCCACCCCTGCCTCTGTCTGGAGCTGATGGGCCAGAATCAAGGTTGCAGGTGTGGGCTTTCTGTTCTGGTGGTTCTGGAATGAGCCGTCTCCAGGACATCTCTGAAGTGCTAGGGCTCCTTCAGACTTTATCTGAGTCTCTTTTTGGGTAGGCACATCTCTTGCTTCTGGTTATTTAGGCCCCAGAGGGCCCTGGCCTTGAGCCTCAAAAGGCTTCCTTCTGCTCCCTGTTATGTACCTCTGGGCAGAGCACTCTGGCACTCTGGCAATTTACCCAGAGTCGGCCTAATCCCTCATAGGAATGAAAACCTTGGCTCTCAGGCCTGGGGCCCAGGAGAAGCAAGAAAGGTGTTAATGGACTCTGAAAAACAATCTG
>NC_081568.1:69549916-69748601 GCF_022355385.1 Mustela nigripes | reverse complement strand
TGGGGTACCAGGTGGTGGGTATTATAGAGGGCACGGATTGCATGGAGCACTGGGTGTGGTGAAAAAATAATGAATACTGTTATGCTGAAAAAAAAAAAAGTGATAATGAACGGGGCAGTTGCGGGGGGAGGGCAGGGGTAGCCCACCAAGTATCTCCAAGAAGGCTGAAGGGGGCCCTTGGAAATTTCTCCTCCCAGGCATGGGGCCACAGACTTAAAACTGTCTCTCCAACACTGTTTATCTCTCACTCCCTCAGGCCATGCCTTCGCCTGGGTGGTGCTGAGTTCCCTGTGCAGCTTGCTGGGTGCAGCTGCTTCCCTTCACAACAAGGCGGGGTTGCAGGCTTGCCTCCAAGCTTGGCCCTTCTTGCTGCATGACCTCAGGCTGTGACTTCCATCTCTGAGCCCCAGTTGGCTCATCTCCACAAGAGGATGGAGGCCTACTTTGCAGGTGTTGGAGAGTGCTGGGCTACGTGGAGGGGTGTTTTCTGTTTTGGCCGATTGAGTGCCTCCCCGCTCCTGGCCTCTATTTTCCTGGCCTTAGGAGAGTGATTGCTTGGATGTGGACCAGCCTCCATAGCCTTCTCAAGGCCTGGAGGCAGGCTTTCCTGAAGAGGGGTTTCCCTGTATATACTCCCCTGTGCCCAAAGACCAGGAGGCAAATCCTGCTGGGCTACCTGGATATAGGAGGTCGACTAACTGGAAAATCATTTATTGGGTAAGAGGCAACTGAGAATGTCCAGATGGGACTGTCCCTAATCCTGCCCCGTGTTCTGGCAAGGAGGAGGTGGTCCCAGGCTGCCCATGGCCCAGGTCCTGTCTTCTAGGAAAAAGAAGTCATTGAGTCTGGTCCTCAGCTGGACGAGTACAGTTATTTTTATTGGTTACCCACTGGTGCAGATGGGTTTGTCCGTGGTGTTTCTTGCTCTTCCCTGACTCAAGGCTCATGACCCCTCTGAGGGGGAGCAATGGCTGTCTGGTTGTTGTTGTTGTTGTTGTTGTTGTTATTACAACCACCATATTCAGGAGTTCCCCTGATCCCAGAAGGATCAGGACAGACACAGTGGAAGGAGGAGGGGAGGGAGCACCCCTCCATCCCACTCCCCTTTCCAGAGCTCTTACAGCTCTGTGCTCTGAGTGTGTCCTCTCACCCCCAGCTCAGCCGGCCATTTTCTTTCCGCTCCCATTTCAGAGGCCACCCTCTCCATGTCTCCCTGATGTGGCCACTGCAGAGGCACACATCTTCATGCACACAGCCAGCTGTCCCTGGCTGCACGTGGTTGGTCTCAGCCCAGCCCATATACCCTCTCAGCAGGACTCGGTCAGGACACTCGCGTGGTGCCCACTGAAGGAAGTCCCAGGGATAGCTGGGATTGGGAGTAGCTGTCTGAGGAAGCACTAACAAGGCTTCAGACTAGGATGCTGTGAGCCTGGGGAGCAGGGATGGCTTGTGGACAGAAGGAGGAGGGTGTCAAAGAATGAGCCAAAGCTGTGGTGCCAGCTGAGCCTGGGGTCTTTGAGGAGCTGAGTGGAGGGGGATAATACCTGTGAACCAGTGTCTCCCATGAAATGTGGGGATAGGGGACACATGAATGGGAGGCCAAGCTCCAGCTCTCAGCCCCAATGTGTGTGTATGTGGGCAGCACTAGGTAGGAGGAAGGGCAGTGGGCCAGTAGAGGATTTGGGTGATCTGTGTTTGGTGGCTCAGTGAGTGGAAGATGCGGCTGAGACTCTGTGGCTGTGCTGCTTGCCCCTGGAGCTGGAACCATGAGACTCTAGAGCTAGGAGGTACCTCTAGAGGATAGGGTCTGGCCCGGGGACTAGACTTGAAAGGCTCTAGTGTCTCGGTGGGCATTGGCCAAAACACTGCAGCTTAAGGATTCACAGGTACTGCAGTCAGACTCCCTTAATTTCTCTGTGCCTCAGCTTCTTCATATGTAAAATGGAGTTAATCGTAGACTTCATGGGGTCATTTAGGGGATTCCCTGAGACCCTCCTCAGTCCAGGAGGGCAGCAGCAACTTTGCCTGATCCATCTCCCCCTTCATAAGCCTGACCTGAAGTTTTCAAGGGAAAAATTGAGGCGCTGGCCCCCAGAGGGAATTCACTCAACCCACACTCTGGCCCACACGGCCTCTGCCTCTCCCTCCTGCCCACCTTGGGCCCAAGAATCCTGCTCCGCTTGGCCTGCTCCTCTTTCATTCAGCGTCTCTCTCTCTCTCTGTGTTATGGCTCCTTCCTGTAGACATTAAACATGGCATCTGATGTGGCACTCTCCTATCCCTCTCCCTCCATACACATACCACTGCTCAGGCCATGGTTGTTCAGACTTGCTGTCTCCACAGTGGCCAGGCCAGGCTGGGGTGTCCTGGGATCAGAGAGGAATGGATGGGAGAGGAGAACAGGCTGAGACCCCAGTGGTACTTGGGGCCCAGGGTGACTGGCTCTGGGCAAAGGCCCCCGGATCAAGGGAGCTCTGGAGGGCCTGGTTCCATGAGCCAGGCACACTCTGGCCCTATAAGGGGCCTGGATGCTCCCCATGCTCCCAGCTTACCCTATAGTCTTAGCTCTTCATTCCCTTGCCCCCCAATGTCATCTGCCTGCTGTCCTTTTCCCTACATTTCTCTGCAAGATGGGCCCCTAGTCCTTTCTTAAGCTCCCTATGCATCACTGTCTGTGGGAAGCCCCTTTAACAAGACCCGTACCTGTTCATCCATCATTGTCCGAAATAACCCCCATGGCCCTATGCCGGGACATGGCCAAGAGACTCCCAGGAGCCTAGCTCAGTATCTCCCCAACACCTGGCCCCAGCCTAGAAAGCATGGAAAGTCCCCCAGGTATTTACTGAGCTGAGTCAAATGCAGTTTCCAGGGCACCGTGGAAAGTGCAGAGTCCACCCTGGAGCAGGAGGATTCTCTATGGAATGAGGCGCTGATTTCTCTCTGAGGGAGCCTCTCCTTATAGGCTTGCCTTCCTAGCAATTTCTCTCTGCTTGGTTTTTCTGTATTTCCAAGTTTTTCATTAAAGAGCATATATGCTCTATTTCCCCTCTGATGAAAAGCTATAATATTTCTTAAAGTAAAAAATAAAATTCCTGGTTGAGGTCATCTACTTTGCTGTAGGAAAGGCATCTCGGATTTGTGAAGGTGGGGAACTTTGACTTTCAGAGGGCCTTCCTGGGACTTACAGTGGGGCTTTGCTGCCCACTAGTGGTGAATGGATTTATAGATCTGGCACTAAGGACAGTCCAGGCAGCTCAGAGAGAAGTGCAACTGACTGACATACAGGGGAGATCCAAGCACCCTGGGACCTCCCATTAGGCCAGGGGGTCATCACCTCTCCCTGCAGGGTGAGTATGGTATAGAAAGGCCCTAACCTGACTGGGAACTGACGACCAGTTGGTTCCAGGCCCCAGTCCAGGGCTGTGCTGTCCCTAAGCAAGATCTGAGGTTCAAGATCAAGGGTAAGACTCTGGGTCAGGCCCATGTTCATCCCAGTCCAACCTGGAGCAGGCTGGACTGTTCTGTAAGAAGGGGAGACCCCAAAGTATCTGAGAAGGCTCACCTCCTCTTGAGCATGTCATGGTCACTTGTCTCCCCCTGCTTTCTGCACAGGTCTTTGCTGACCTCTCCCACCCCTAACACACACACCCTCAGATCTTCCTGCACCAGGTCTTTGTCTTACCTGACCACTCACTCCCACCTCCCGTAGTCATTAGTCACTATCACAGGGCCTGGGCTTGAAGAGGGAAAGGGGAGAGGCTGAAGGAGCGTTGTGCGCTCTCAACCAGCATTTGTTGGTATTACAGTTTTTCTTCTCTTCCATGAATGCTTTCATTTCATTTTAGTCTCTAGATCTTTGCACTATTCTCTCTGTCTAGAGCTCTTTCCTCCCGTGTTATCACACAGCAGTTACTTTTTCCTCATTCAGGTTGCAACCTATGTGTGACTTGCTCAAACAGGCCTTTTCAGACCATTCAATGTAAAGCAACCTCCCCAGACCCCCGCCATCTGGTTAGTTCACTGTCATAGCTCCAAGTGTCCAGGACAAGCCCTGACACATAGGTGCCCAGCCAGAGTTTGCTGAATGGATGAATTCCAAGGCACTGAAGGAGTGTTGCCCCATCCAGACTGGAGTGAGAAGAGTGTGGCTCCAGAACAAAAGGAGCTTCCAAAAGGGGCCTTGAATGCAGACTGCCAGGTAAGAACAAAATGGCAGCCTGCCAGCTACCTTCCTACACCTCAGGTGAGAGGAGCTCCAGCAACTGGTAAAATTAAGAGATCTCCAGTGGAAGGAGTCCACGTTGTAGCATTTCCTGATGTCCATAGTGTAAATATGTCATTGTGCCCAATTTCCAGCTACAGATGGTTTGATAACTGCCTGGCAACTTTTTATAAGATGGAACAATTGGCTCTGTGAGCCAGTATGAGCTGCTTCCATCCACCATTGGCTCTGGCCTGCTGAGGATGAAGACAAGGTATGGGAGAAGCGTGGCAGAACAGGCCACGGAATCCACCTCCTTTCCACCAGGACAGAGGGTAGCAGGGCTGGCAGAGGTGGAAGGCTGCTGACCTCTAGAGTGAAGTAGAGGTGACAGGCAGGGACTCATCCTGGGCACATAGGAGTAGGACACAAATGCTTGCCTCAGCCAGGATGAAATTAGGACCAGCCACCAGGTGTGGGTGTGAGAGCGAGTGGAGCAGGGGAGCAGGAGAAGCGGGAAAGCCAGCTAGGAATCTGGACTCTTCAGTGCACACTCTCATATCCTCCCCCAGGTTCCTGGAGCATTCTCATGCAGTGGCCCAGCTCCTCCTAGTGGCTCCACCAGAAACTGCAGCAGCTTCTCCAGTTCCTCCCACGACAGAGTGCAACACAGAATCTTCCCTGAGCACCCAGTGCCATCTGTGAGCCAGACTGGAGAGAGGGGGAAGAAGTGAGCAGAAAATTATTTTTGTGGGGACACAATATTGTTTTAGGAGGAGGAACGTGGAGAAATATTTCTGAGGTAGTAGCAGATCACTTTAACCTCCTCCTCTCCTATTCAGGCAGCTGGGCTGCTCCATACCCATCACATAAGGGGAGGGGTGGATCAAGGCAGGAAACAGAAAAGAAGGCGGCCAGGCCCCCAGCATCTGACCTTGGAATCCAAAGCCTTTATGGGACTTGTGAGGAGTCAGAGGGATGACATTGCTCCTTAGTGTGGTGACAGAGGAAGGCTTACTCTCCCCTTTCTCCCCCACAGTCCCAGACTAGAGGAGATGCAGGATGCCCAGGAACCAGAGAGGAGGCACTTAGGGCCAAAGGGTCCCTGTGACGTCAAGGGTCAGGGGCACAATGAAGCTACACTTGTTGATCTCCCAGCCTCCACCATCCACATCAGTCTTTGCTGCCCTGGACTACATGGCTGTCCTTCCAGTGGGTCCCTGTGTGCCTATTTCAGACAAGAGCTCTGGGATAACGTGGACAGCAGAGGTAAGCAGCATTTGAGTTGGTCTTTGAAGTAGAAACTCACCATTTGGAGTCAGGATCAGGGCATTGGGGGCTGAGGTGTCAGTGTGGGTAGAAGTTTAGAGGTATAAAAAAAGGTGTGTGGTTCATCCCGGAAGCCACAATGCTGCTGTTGGCTGGCACATCAAGGAGGTTGGTAGTTGTAGGCATAAGGGAATAGAAACAACAAGTGGAGGCAGGTCTCTTTTGCTATCCTAAGGATAAGAACAAAGTCCAGAAGCCCCTGAGGACTGGGAAATTAAGTATCAGACCAACCTGGTCAGATTCGAATTTTCTAAAACTCAATCTGGCTCCCTGGTAGACCACAGATTGCCAGGGTGTGGGTTCCGGGGCCCATCTGGTGGCTGAGAGACTTGCTGGGGGTGAGAGGTGGAGGGCTGCTCAATCGTCAGGCAAGAGATTTACTAAGACCTGAGTCAAATCGAGACACTGGCAACAAAGCAGTTGTTCAGAGAGTGTGGTTTATTTTCTCAGATGTGTAGAAATCAGTTTAAAATCTTAGGTACAAATGAACAAGCCCCACGTCCCCCTCTTGAGTCTTGTTTAAGAGGAGCAGGACGTAGGCTCCTTTGCTAAAATAAATACATTTCATGTTGCATAAGGTAATAAATAAAAACATACATAAATAAATAACTTCAATAGAATAAAAATGAGACCATCACCACAAAAGGCCAAATGGGGGCAGCACATTTCAGAAATTAGATAATGAACAATTGTTCTGACTCCACTGGAGAAAATGAAATCTCTCCAGTCCTGGACTGTGTGAGGGACACCCCAGAGTCTTCAGGTGTCCTGCTGTGTCTGACATCCAAGGTCCAGAGACAAGAGACATCAGACTGATAATTCCAGGACTCAGTGGTTGTTCTTGAAATTCAGAAAGTTATCAAGGGTTTCCAGATACTTTTTCAGCTTCTTTTGGAAATCACTCCAGTTATTCCCAATAGAGATTGGTTCTCCCTGTGAAGAAACCAGGAGGGTGACATTAGGTTGGAAGGTAGATGACGGACTCAGAGTCAGGTCATGGGTAAGAGTACCACCTTCAGGGGCACCTTGGGGGTCAGCTTACCATGGGTGTGGGAGTCGGCAGGAGTGGCAGGAATTCCTGTGGGAAGAGACCAAAGCAGACAGTCAGAGAGTCACCTGGAAAAGGAGCAGGCCCTAGTCATAGCCAAAGCAGGGATCCCCAAAACCCTCAAAGTTTTACCTACCTTAAGATTTTTCCAGATAAGTGATTCATTGCTGTAGAAATATTTGGTAGCATTCAAGAATGCATTCAGGTTTGGCCTCAGAAGGGTAGTGTTCTAAGGGGACCGAGAATACACATAAGGGGAAAAGGTTGGCATTCAGCCTTCCCATAGCTGAAGTCATCCCCAGTTTTCCAATTCTGCTTTCAGGGATGTCCTTGGACAATCCCTCCTAGTCCTCTTCTTGCCCTAGGTGGTTCCTGGGAAGCCCTTAAGGGCACAGGTCTCGAAGTGAGTATACACCCCAAGCAAGGCCTACTGCCCTCAGCCCCAAACCCCTGACTCCAGGTAAGCTGCACAGAGGGCCTGGGTGGATCTTTCCCCACTTAGTGGGGAAAGCATTGCCCAAAAGAAGATCTACAAAAGGTGGAGGGCTGGCCACGGGGGAGTATTTGCAGCTAAGAGGCCAGATAACAGGATTAATGCCTTGACTGAATGAAGGCCTCCTAGAAAATCAGGAAGAAAATTGCAGAGATCTCAACCCCAGCAGGACATGGGTGCAGCCTGTGAACTACACATGCTTAAAAGAGGGGCATATACATTTCTGATAAACTCAGGAAAGTTTCCAGCTTCTTGTCAGACCCAACGATCACCATACAAACAAAGGAAAAAAAAACCATAGAAGCCAACTGAAACTAGGAAAAATAATTGTAAATGATAACGCCCAGGGCCAGTCTGCATGAAAAACAGGATTCAGTGTCTAAAGGAAAAGGAAGGAAGCAGGCAAGTTCATGGGGGAAATTTTAGACTGCCCCACTGAAAAATCAAGAGCTTAAGGCCTTTGGAATTGTTTACTGGGAGCTAGGTACTTTTTCATTTGTAATTTAAAAAAAAAAGAAGAAGCAGGGCACCTGGGTGGCTCAGTGGGTTAAAGCCTCTGCCTTCGGCTCAGGTCATGATATCAGGGTCCTGGGATTGAGTCCCGCATCGGGCTCTCTGCTCAGCAGGGAGCCTGCTTCCACCTCTCTCTCTCTCTCTGCCTGCCTCTCTGCCTACTTGTGATCTCTGCCTGTCAAATAAATAAATAAATAAATAAGAAGCAGCAGCATTTTCCTGTTCTATACCCAGCAGGGGAAAATGTATTAAACACTTAGCATCTGACACAGGTGTGGTGACTCTATACACTGGTGCCACATAATTCTCACAGAGACCCCACTGAGCTACACAGTAAACCCTGTGCACAAATGAAGCACTGAGGCTAGGCAAGGTGTGGTGACAGGCCCATGGCCACCCAGGCAGAAAATGGGTCAGGACCCAGGTGTTGCCCGAGTGTGGGCTGAGTACTTACCAGTAGGGTGTTTGTCTCATTTGGGTCCAAGGTTTCCTGGGGGGGGCAGAGAGAGAGAGCTGTGAGTTCTCTTGGCCTGAGACACCTCTAGCCCTTCCCTGCCCTCTGCCAACCTTATCCCACTCACTTCTGCAGGCGAGGGTGAACTGTTTAAGATGTCTGTAATTTCACTGATCATCTTGAAGTTTTGCTGAGGCGGGTATGTCAGCAAGGACCGCCCCTGGACCTGCGGGGCTTGCAGTCCAAGCAGGAGCAGGAGAAAGTGCAGGACGGGGAAGCTGTTCATGTTCGGGCTGGTAGGGTGTATTCTGTCTTGTCCTGGTCCCTTGTGGCGTTCTGAAGCATCCGACACAGTCTCCCGTCTTTTATGCACAGAGGCCGCGTGCCTACACCCCGATGAGAGGGGCGGACGTCGGAAGAATCTTTATCTGACATGGAACCTCCATAGCAAACCACAGACTTATTCATCACTTTCTAGTACTGGAGATCAGTGAAACTTGGAAAAAAAAAATTACTCAGAGGTTATCTCCTTCTCTTGCCAAGGAGAAAAGATGGGCGGGTCACTGGGCAGAGTGGGAACAGGTGAGAGGATCCCTCTGACAGGTAAGGGGCTGCCTGACTCGGAGCTCCCTCAAGCCTCCTGCCCCGTGGCACCTGCTCTTGCCATCCCCTGGATAGCTCTAAGCCTCTACTGCTCACCCAGCCTGGCACTTTGTGGGTGCCTGTCCTGGTCCTTTGTGGGTGTCCAAGTGAAGGCCACTGGAACAGATGAGAGTTTTTCTGGAAGCTGGTCACGGAGCTAACTGTTCACATGTGAGCTTATTAACTGAGAAGCACATCTCTTGAAAACCTCCCACCCTAGTGCTGAGTTTCTGATGTTAAAGCCCCCAGTAGTTTGCCTTATGGCCCTTGGGTCATAGCACTTGGCCCTTAGCACTTTCTGTTCCTTGGGGCAGGGGCACAGATAGAGCCCAGGCACCATATGCCCATTCTGTCTTCATTGGTCTGACAGCCTGACTCTGCCCTGTGTTGTGGGATCTTAACCCCTAGTGGAGGCCTGGCTGCAAGCCCTGGTGGTCCCTTTGGTAGCATGGATGAGCTGGTTCCAGGACAGGAAGATGGGGCCTTTGAGGAAAAGGCAGTTGTCACTGGGAAACAGGAGGAGGAGGCTGCCCTGGGAAGGTTTAGGAGGAGGAACTGGAAGGTGTGAGGGGTTAAGCAAGGGAGAGGAGAGGGCAACTTTCAGCTTCAGTGTGGGTTTCTAGTGATAGAGGCTGGTGAACAGCAGAGAGCTGTGTTGCAGGGGTCTGAGTGTCTGGGAGTATGGATTTAGCAGGCACAGGCCTGGTAGAAAGGCTTTGCAGGGTGGGGAGGAGGATAGGGACACATCATGGAGGAGGCCAAAGAGAACCAGAGAAGCAGCAGCTAGAGAAGAGGCAGGAAAACCAGGAGAGTAGGGGAGCCAAAGGCAGCCCCTGAAGGGAGAGGGGGACCACTGCCCCCTGCGGCATGTCAGGCCCTGACACAGACCCAGACAGGAGGTTTTGGCAAAGGGGTGAATGTGGCAAGTCATGGGGAAGAGTTCTTTGAGATAACTGGGACTGGGGTGGCAGAACAGGAGAGGCGGGATGGAAAAGCCAGGGGTCAGGGTGAGATGTGATACAATCAGCATGGGGAGATGAAGGATAGGAGGTTGTGCTGAGCCAGGGGAACTGGGGGGTTTCAGGCCTCTGAGCAGGGAAGAGATCTGGTAAAGACAAGGACCAGGGTGTGGCTGCAGGGGAGGCAGGTAAGGAAGCTGTGGCGCGAGGCAGTGCTCTGAGAATGATGCCTATAGCTACTCATGGCCCCCTGCTCAGCCACGGGCCAGGAAAGGTCTCAGGGTTTGGGCCCAGAGCATCCTCACAAACGCACGTGGAGTGTCTTGAAGGCACAGTGAAATGGGACAACGCACAATTAACCTTACGGCTAGGTACTCACTAGGCATCGTTCCTTCGACAAACTTCTATCAGCATTTGCTAAGTCAGTCCTGGGAATAGAACAGACTCTGTTCCTCTCCTTCGGAAGATTACAGGCTGATGGCCAGCCTTGCTCCTCTCATATTAGACCTTAGAACTGCTGCTTCAGTGGGGGGCTTGTTGGAAGTGCAGAAGCACTTGCCTCACCCCAGACTTTCTGGATCAAAAAATTGCATTTTGACAAGACCCTCGGGTGATTCACATGGCATTGTAGAAGTTCTGATTTAAAGTACTCAACAAGGGATGCGTGGGTGGCTCAGTCAGTTCAGCGGCTGCCTTCGGCTCAGGTCATGATCCCAGGGTCCTAGGATGGTGTTATACTCCCTGCCTATCAGGGAGCCTGCTTCTTCCTCTGCCTGCCTCTCTCTCTCTCTCTCTCTGACAAATAAACAAAAGTACTCATAACGTAAGAGCTTAATAAATGTGAGATACTATTTGCTCTCCCAACATACTTTGTATGGGCCTCATCCAACATTTGCTGTTTGTATTACCATGATTTGTTCATGTCTGCCCTGTTAGACTTTGAACTTAAAAGCTGAAAAAAGATACAAAGTACTCAGCTTGAGTAGGGCTGGGGGTCCTTGCCCTTGGGATACAGGGCTTCTTGACCACTCAACCATGGGTTGATGTTACCTTCTATATAAGAGTTTTAAGGATCAGAGCACAAAAACATGATTTCTTTCTTTCTTTTTTAATTTATTTGAGAGAGAGACAGAGAGAATGAGAGAAAGTGAGCATGAGAGAGGGAAGGTCAGAGGAAGAAGCAGACCCCCTGCTGAGCAAGCAGTCTGATGCGAGAATCCATCCCGGGACTCAGGATCATGACCTGAGCTGAAGGCAGTCGCTCAACCAACTGAGCCATCCAGATTTCTTACAGAGAAAAAAACAAACAAACAAAAAAACCCCAAAAAACTCTATTTTTTTTTAATTCAAATGACTTTTTGAGGGAATTTGAAAGTTCAGTCTGTTCTGAAGCTAGGGAGGCTGAACAGTTCATTCCTGCAAATGCTCTTTTTAAGCCCTGATTTTGTATTGCATTATAGCAAAGAAGACCCGAGTACTGCTACCGGAAATCTTTGACATTTATAGTATTTGTCTCATTTTAAAAATACTTTAAAAAGCTATCAAAGGAGAAGGAGGTTTTAGACCTCATGCTAGGGGCATTAGAAACATTATGGGGTGTTCAGCCAGGGAGGTGTGTGGCCATGGAAAGTGTGGGTTCCAGGAAACCCAGCCCTGCTACTGTGGGGAGAATGGTCAGGATAGCAGGGTGGCCAGTAAGGGGTTGGGAGAGTCCTCTGGACCATCGATGATGGGGAGGCTAGGCTAGGTGTATTCTGGTTCAGAGGCAGAGAACTGCATAGAGGTAAAGACTTGAACAGCTAACGTCCACTGAGCAGCACTTAGCAAATGCTGGGCACTCAGTTCTTTTCCCTGGTTGACACATTTAATCCTCACAGTGAACCTGTGGGGCAGGTACTATTATTACCACCATTTCACAGCTAAAGAAACTGAGGCTCAAGGAAGCTGAGTTCCCCAAAGCTAGGAAGTGACATCACCAGGATTGAATGCAAGCAGGTCTGTCTGATCCCAGAGGCTGAGCACTAGAAAGTAATAGATTAAGAGGTGATGCAGGCTGATGGGAAGGGGGCAGTATGGTGAGGATAAGATGGAGCCATTGGAATCTTTTTTACTAGAGGCCACTGGTGCCTCTGGGGTAGCCATTTTAGTGTGCAGTGAGGGTAGAAGCTGGTGGTGGTGGGCTGAGGAATGAGTGAAGTTGGGACAGAGGGTAGTGGATTATTTGAAGTTTTATTCTGAAGGGAAGGGGAGAGATAGGGGCAGCTAGAGGAGTCAGGGAAACTGCAGGATCTTTCCAGACAGGGAAGCTTGGAAATCCCTCTGCTGGAGGTGAGATGAGAATGGGCTGGACAGCTGGGCAGCAGGCCAGTGCTGTGGGTGCCCAAAGGGCGTGCACATAGGGGGTCTCCCTGCATTGGGCATCACATGCTCATCCAAGCAGAAGGCTCAGGGAAAGGCCACCGAGGTGGGCTCGGTCCATCCAGGAGGGAGGGTGTAATGGATTGTGTCCTCTGCTTTGGTAGCAGGAGAGGAAAATGGTTTCTGTGTCCCTGTGAAATAAGAGGCACAGTCAGCTCCTGAAGTTTAGGGAGGTGGGGTCAGAGGCACAGAGGGTGTCCTGGTTGGGAGTCTGTGAACTGACTGCCTCAGGATGGCCTTACGGGGCTAGTAGCCTTGGCTTAAAAGACAAGAAGTTTGGGAGAATCCAAAGCCTTTCTGTTCCAAGGTGGAGGGCCCCCAAGGCCAGGGCATGAGGCCATGGTGGGCAGAGAAAGGAGCAGGATGGCCAGAGCAAGGCAGGCAGGAGGTAGTGGGCCCAGTCCCCCTAGAGAGGCCCCTGGAGTGCAAGCCAATGCTTACTCCTGTGCAAGGAACAGAGTTACATTCCACAAAGCAAACGTTCTTCAGAGGGGCTGCTCAGCTGTTGTTGTAGGGGACGACCAGGTATCCTCCCCAGGGCTTCTGCAACATCTCAGGGCAACCAGGAGCCTGATCCTCCTTGGGGAGTCTCCTTTGAGGTTTGCCTTGGCTCTAAGGCAGCTGCTTCAGTTCCATTCGCAAAAACCCCTTCCTTCTCCTGCAGGCAAAAGTCATGCCCAACCCCTTGAGAGAAGTCTGGCCTCCTATAAAAAATTGGTTCTCCCCCTGGAGTTTCTGTCAGGCCAGCCTAGGGAAAGTTTCCTCTGCAGACTGGGCTTATTGCAATCAGGAAGGGAAATGAGCTGAGGGTGCCCAGCCCTGGGTGGCATAAGGGAGGCCCTGCTAGGGCTGGGATGGGAGAGCCAGCCCAGGACTGCTGACTGGAGTGTGCAGAAAAGGGACCCTACAGCTTTCAGGGTGGATCTCTGGGCCCCATCCAACGGGTCCCTGTAGGCCTGTGGTCTGGATTCACTCAGAATGGGGCATAGTGTTCAAAGTTGTGGCCCTTGGGGCTCATCCATATCTCCTCCTTCCTGTCACTCACCCACTCAACCCCACAGGCCTGGTGGAATTTTTTGGGGTGCCCACCACCAACAGGGACCCAGACTTCAATCATCATGGCAGACTCCCCTGATACCCTCTCTTTGGCAACCTGTGTCAGATTCCATCTGCCTGTGACCTCAGTCATGCTTCCGCTGGTGGCCCTGACCACACTGCTTGATCTTGCCATTACACAAGGCAGCTCTGGGCTTCTGGCTGGCCAAGCAGTGCCATCAGGTTTCACATGCTCAAGTGAGCAGAAAGAGCTTTGGGAAAAGGGAGGTCTGGCCTCCTGTCCCACCCAGCTCTGCACTCCTCACCCAGGGCCCACATAGTCTCACCTTGTGCACCCTCAGCCTTCTACCCGATGCTGTGGATGTGGCCTTCTGGAGGCCCATCAGTGCCAAGTCCAGTCCAATGCCTCCCCAAGTCCAGTCTCAGAGAAGACAAATGGAAAACTGCAGTTGAAAATAATAAGCCTGACGAGGAAAAAGGCTTAAAATGGGGCAGCCTCACTCCGTGTGGACAATCAGGGGAGACTGAAGAAGGGAAGGCTAAGCTCCCCGAAGGCTACTATGGAACCATATGTGTTAGAGAGGAAGCACTCCCAGGCAGTTGGGTGTGGGGATGCAGGCATTCTGTCTGCCAATCTCAAGTCTCATAGCCTCAGCTCTGACATCCGGTAATGGGGTAGCCATGTCATTCTTGTTACTTATAAACATGTGTATTCAGTGCCTGCTACTCTCTTGTTGCCCACGTGGAACACAGAGCTTTGAGACATGCATTCCTATTATGTCCATAAAGCCAGAAGTCAGGTGAGGGACAGACATACAGGGCCCTCAGCCCCACACTCCCCATTCTCACTGACACTGCCCCAAAACTGTAGGGTGACTTAGATGCTGGTAACACAGTGTTCCAGATGCTCATGAATTGCTCTTCTAAGTGTTTAAGCCTTCCCGCAGGTGGTTAGCCATGGAGATGATGTTGCCAGGCAGAATCTTGGCTGCCTCACAGGCAGAGAAGGGGAGGCCGGGGAAGGTGGCTGGCAGAGAGCCAGAGCTGTCCAGGTGACAGCAGGACCAGATCCTGGCTGGGCCAAGCAGGCCCAGGTGAGCCTCTTCAGAGCCAGGTTGCTCACTCCGTCTGGTGAGCAGAGGCTCTCATCTTCCTTCGTGAGGTGAGGTAAAGCCCTTTGAGAATGTTTTTTCAAGTTTTACTGATCATGAGTTCCAGAAAATGATGAATAAGTTGATATGTTTGTCATGGAGGCTCCCTATCAGACAAGGGTATCAGCCCATCCGGGGCTTCTCTGAACATCCCCCCACCACCCCGTTTCCCGCCTCGCCCCCCCATTCCCCACAGTGGGTCTATAAAAGACAAAGCCAGCTGGGCCACTTCAGATTCCTACAGCCAGGGAGGACCACATTAGCTCCCAGAAACTCAAGATGTGGAGAACCCTCTGCCTTCAGCTTCTCCTCATCTTCCTTCCCTTTGGCCTCCCCAGATCTGTGTCCATAAGGGTCCCTGGGACCCAGGCTCTGGGTTGCTGCAAGTACTGGAGCGCCATCTCTGAAATCTGCTCTAAGCTGAACTCGAGCTCTGTGAGTAGCTGGTGACTCCCTGGGCGTGGGCAGGGACAGCCTGGCAGTCTCAGGCCAGGGACACTCACGGTTCTCTCTCTTTTCCCCTGCAGACACCTGAAGACATTAATCTGCGACTGGCGCTACAGGTGAGGGCTCAGGCCCAGGGACCCACCCTCTCCCCTCCAGGGACTGCCATTGTGTGGCTGGCCCCTGCCCTGGGCAGGGATGTGTTTTGGTGAGGCACCCCTGGCTGGTCATATCTGTGCCTTAATCCTCTATCTGGCATTTTATGTGCAGATAACTTCCATTGGCCTCTTCTTTGGCTTGTGTGGGGGTTGCATAGTAGATGCTTATTCCTAAGAGTGGGAATTCTAAAATTGTATAATGCCAAAGCTGGCCTCCATTCCTTTGGGTTCTTCTGGTGGCTGGTTCATGAAGTTCCCCAGTCACCCAGGCTCCTTTTGCAGCTCATCTGGAGCCAGGTTGTAAGACGGGCCCTGCCTTGACTGGGGTTTGCCAGAATGTGTGGTGACCACCTCAGGTGCTGTGCCCCTGGGGTGGCTGGGTTCTTCCTGGTCTGGGACAGGACAGGGCACCAATGTGGAAAGCTAGGGGAGGTGGCAGAGGGTGCTGGTGAAGGCATCAAAGAACAGAGGCAGGAAGGATGACACCTAAGACCATGAGAAGGACAGCCCCTCCTGAGCCCTCCCTTATCACTCCTTGTCCTACAGAGTGATT
This sequence comes from Mustela nigripes, assembly GCF_022355385.1. Classification (NCBI taxonomy): domain Eukaryota; kingdom Metazoa; phylum Chordata; class Mammalia; order Carnivora; family Mustelidae; genus Mustela; species Mustela nigripes. The sequence goes on along the minus strand of NC_081568.1, from coordinate 69,733,182 downwards.
ACCTTCTGACATCTAACCTGGCTGCTTTCCGGCTCATCTCAGAGGACATCATCAGTGGCTCTAATGAGTCCTTATTCATCAGTAAAAATCTGGAGGACCTAGAGGTGTGTGAGGTTGGGGAAGATCTCTCTGGCTCTGGGTCTCCAGGACCCTAAAGGAGCCCGCTCTGGGTCAGTGTGTATGGCCTGGTTTTGCCCTTTTCTCAAAGAGCAGCAGCATTTTCACCCTTACCCGTGAGTACCTGCCCCCTCGCCTGCCAATCCCTCCATGACTGGGGACAGAGTTGCCACCTAGTCCCTTCTTGGGTATGATCACTGGCAGGGGCACACAGAGGCCCCCAAGCTCCTAGTGAGACCCCAGTTGCCTTCCAGCTTTTCCCAAAAGGCTAACTGGCTCTTCCTGTCTTTGGTCTACAGAAATTCCTGCAAACTTTGCCCATGCCTACGCCCACATCCCAGGTAAGCTGCTTAGACCAAGTGTAGAACCTGCCACACCCCTTCTACCTCCTCCTCAACTGACCCAAATTTCTCATTTCTTCCAAGGGAGAAGTGTATGTCCAAGCAGAAGATTTTGATGAATTCTCAGGGAAGCTGAAAGTCTTTCTGGAAGCCCTGGATGAATTCCTGATGCGCTTACTGGAGTGCCCAGAAACTTTCAAAGCCTTGTGCAGAAAATCTTAGTCTGCACCTCTGCATGCTCAGGGCTCGGAATTGGGCTCAGGTCCTGTGTCTCCAACCTTCCTTCTTGGTATGCCAGTGAATGCTCCTCTCTATCATAGATCTCACTGACAATCGTATTTATGTAACAATTTATTTATTGTCCACCTTATTATGGAGTTATTTATTTTAATAATGGAACCCTCTCAGGAGCCTCTGAGCAGAGCTCAGAGGGAATGTGAAGCCATTTTCATTTGTACCTCAGATTTCAAAAGGGTTCCTCCTCCTCTGTGAAAAATAAATATTTTATGAAAGCTACTTTGTGCCCAGTGTTGTATTTCTAGTGGGTTTCTCTGTCTGATTTGGGTCTGGGTTGCAATATCCACACCCATAGTTAATTTCTTTAATTCTGTGGTTTTGATTCCTTTCAGGATTCTGTCCCCCCCACCCCAACCCCATATTCCCTATCCTACCCCCTGCCTGGGCTCACCTGGGTCTTTTTCTTCTCCCTGGCTCAGGCACCACCATCAGCCCCAGCCCCTACTCATCCTCTCCCCACTACCCACATCTACCTCTTAGCACCTCTCTGCTCCATCCGCTTCTCATCACTCCCACGTTCACCCCCCATCCAGACCCAGACCTGCCTGCTGGAATTCCCACCACAGCTCCCAGGCCAGACATCTCCCATCCTGTGTCTCTCAGCAGCCAGAGTGACTAGACACCTCTCTGTCCACAACACCCTGCTGCTGTCACTCCAGTGACTTACAATTAGCACACTTTGACCAGCCCCAGGAGAATTCCCTAAGGAAATCCCCATTGAGGAACCTTAGGGCTTCCAATACAGGAAATGAGTCCCCTCACCCCTCTTCAAGCTTTTGGTCCTCTCTAACCTCTTCTGTCCTTCTCGACCTCCTAGTAGCCACACCCAGTTGAGAAGACTCTAGTCCACACTACATGATATGAAATAGGCTCCCATTTTCTATATTCTAAAACTCTCCTTTCAGACTCAATAAAACACAGCTCTAATGGCCAGACACTAAACCCATTAGCTGTCAACTAGGGGACATTTGCTTGTTCTAAACTATCCTCTCAAGAGAAAATGTCAGTTTAAGAGAATGCTACATAGGATTTTACCTATTGTCCTCGAAAAGACAACCAACATCCAAGCTTATGTTTCTTTGAGCCAAGAAGACAACCAGTGGGACAGAGTGTCTTGGAGCCTTCTGGCCTCCCACAGTGTGGTAGAGCAAGAATATATGGTTTTCTAAAGCCTAAGTGGAAACCCAGAAGTGAGAAAGGGCTTAAAGCCCCAGTGAAGAAGGCTACCTGCCAGGCAGGGGAACCCAGGAAGAGATGGTAGGATTACCACAGGGGCTGGAGCAGGGGGCTCAGACAAGGTAGAATTAGGGGTTTGCCCTTGGTGTCAAGGTATGGAGTAAACAGTTTCCTACCTATTCCTTCACAGAATCCCGAAAGATGTGCACACATACCCATGGGACCCACCTGCCACAGAGAACCTCGCAGCCAGGCAAGTCCAGCTTGAAAAGCAGCAACAGGTAAGAGGATGACAGCAGTGCCCGTCCTGTAGGAGAGAGGGTCTCTTTCCATCCTCCTCACTTCAATAGCTCAAGGAAGAAAGGGTCCTAGAAAGGAGGGTAGAAGAGAAAGATGCAGCCATTCCTGCCCCCACCCCCACCATGGCAGCTCTCTGGGGCAGAATTGGCCAGCCTGGGGGAGGGGAAGAAATGTGTGTCAACCTGGCTCCAAGCTGTACCCACTTTTCTTTTATACTGCAAAGGACTCAGGAGTTGGGAATCTGTTCCAGAAGTTGACCAGAGTCAGGAATGGCTGGTAGGAAGGGACCCAGATGAAGGCAATGACTGAAAATATACAAGTGCGTGCCATTCTCACGGTCCAGTCATTCCGCTGCCACTCCCAGTCACAGAGTGCACTCCCCCCCACTGCTCATGGCCCCTGGGAAGCCCCCCTCCACACTTTTCACCCAGCTGATTGCTTCCACATATCTTCCTCCTAGTTCAGACTCTTTGCCTAGCTGCTTCTGTAGATCTGTCAGGTACAGAAGCTGGAAGAAGTTCCCTGAGGTAAGAGGACAGCTTGCTTGCACCCATTTTCTCCTCTCTGCCTCCCTCTGACTCACACACAGCCTCCTCTGGCCACTTCTTTTGGGAGTTTAAGCTCTTTAACTACAGGACTATTATCCTGTCTGTGCTGTGCCCAGATGGTGAGTCATTTACCTCCCTGTCTCTTCCTCCCCTCAGCAGACAGGACCCTGTCTTTTGTTTCTTAGGTATCTTTTCTTTAATTTGTAGAAGTTTAAACATTTGGAACATTTGCCTGACTATTGAACATGAACGTTTTCCAAACATCTTGTATATTGGGTCCCATAGGTTTACAACAGACTCTTTTAACTCTGAGAACTTTTTCAGATTTAACTACTGAGACTCCGTCTTATCATTCCAGTGAACGTGTCCGGTGCTCCACAAGGCTGGGATGAGTTGAGGAGGCCCGTGGCCTGGAATGCCACACTGCGTTTCTGTCCAGTGCCAAAAGGGCCATGACGTCATAGACAGCAGGTGAGAAGTGGAGTTGAAGCTGTGGGTCTCTCTGGTCTTGGTAAGTTAATTGTCCTGGCCTCTCTCATGATCATTGTTTTAACTGCAATTGCCCTTGTTTCTGACTTTGAAACATCGAGTCTGTATTTGCATGCCAGTGTCCATGCAGCTATCTTAGTCCATGTGGGCTGCTATAACAAAATACTCTAGGCTGAGTGGCTAAGAAAGCACAGGAATTTATCTCTCACGGTTCTGGAGACTGGGCAGCCCATCTCCAAGATGCTAACAGATTTGTTGTCGGATGAGGGGCTATTTTCTGGGTCATGGATGTCTGTCTTTTCACTCTAACCTCACTTGGAAGAAGAGGCAAGAGAGCTCTCTGGGGCCTCTTACAAGGGCACTGATCCCATTCATGAGGTCTGTGCCCTCATTCCCAAAAGCCCCACCTCTGCATACCAATACATTGGGGATCAGATTTCAACACACAAATGTTGGAGAAACAAAAACATTCGGTCTTCAGCAGCAGCATTATTTACAATGGCCAACGCAGCCTAAGTGTCCATCAATAGCTGAATGGACATTCAGCCTATACATGCAATTGAATATTATTCAGCCTTAAAAAAGAAGGGCATTCTGATACATGCTGCTGTATGGATGAACTTTGAAGATACTCTGTTAAGTGAAAAAAGCCAGAGATAAATATTGCACCCCACTTACATATTTCTAGTAATCAAATTTTTTAAAAGATTTTATTTATTTAGAGAGAAAGCACACATGCAAGCATGGGGAGGGGTAAAGGGAGAGGGAGAAGCAGACTCCCCACTGAGCTCAGAGCCAGACAGGAAGCTCCATCTCACAGCCCTGAGATCATGACCTGAGCAGAAATTGGGAGTCAGATGCTTAACCCACTGAGCCATCCAGGTGCCCCAATAGAAATCCAGTTTATAGAGACAGAAGATAAAAGGATAGTTGCCAGTAGCTGCATGTAGGAGAGAATGGGGCATCATTGTTTCATAGATCCAGAGCTTCAATTTGGGATGATGAAAAAATCAGGAGGTGGGTGGTGGTGATGGTTGCACAGCAGAATGAATGTAATTAATGTCACTCTACTGTGCCCTTATAAATGGTTAAGATGATAAATTTTATGCTATGTCTATTTTACTACAATAAAAAAATCTAGTCTGGGTGTTTTCTCAGTAGAGCCTGAGAGTCTTCCTGAATCTCCCCATGGCCCTGGTTAGTCAGTGTAGCAATAAGGCTCTCCCAGCACCAATTCCAGGGCTCTCTCCACCCTGACCTTTCTCAGCCTGGGGCCCTTGGCTTCTTGCCAGCCTGGTAAATGACTCTTCATACTGAGACTCAGTTCTTGGTCCCTCCACTGTATAGCTCTCTGAGCCTCCTCACCCACTCCCAGGACACTGCTTGCCTTTCTGTATGGCCAGGCTAAACAGACCATCCTCTCTCTGTTCATGAGAGCATGTGGATCCATACAAATGGTGAGGCCATATCAGCTTCCTCCCCGTGCCCCAGGAGGCCTGTGTGGGGACTAGGGGATGGGTCTGGGAGTCCTGGAGGAATAAACATTCTGGGCTTAGCCACCAGGCAGTCAGGGTAGTAAGCTGGTAGAAGCACCCCCATGAAGACAGCTCTAGAGGCTGGCAACCTGTTGCTCACAACAGGATTTGGTGTAGCCCCAGGTTCCTCTTACAAATTTCTATTCTTTCCATTTGATATTTGGGAATGTCGGCTAAGTACATTTAGATCTCCTGTAGACTACCCTCACAGCAGGAAGAAGAGAGGTTGGTAGAAAAGACCATGATTCTGCCATCTTGCCAAACCTTCTTTGCTCTGAAAGTTCTTCTACTTCTCTTTGGTTTTCCAGTATTTGAAGTGCAAGAAATTTCATTGATTTTATTGTATTCTTTTAATATTTAACATTTAAAAATGGACTACAGAGCACACATACAAAAAAAGGTATAAAATACGTATGCACAGTTTAACAACTAAAGCAGTCACTCGTATCACCAGTGCTTGTTAAAGGAAAGAACATCGCACAAACTTCAGAATTCTCCTCACATTTGCCTTCTGATCATAGCTTCCTCCCCTTTGGGGATGCTAACCTATTACCTTGTCTTATGATAATCAATTTCTTGGTTTTCTTTTAGCTTTGTCACCTTCTTATGCATTCTTAATATAATTTAGCTTTGCCTGCTTTTAAACATTAAATGAATGGAGTGGAGCTGTTTCTAGTCTTTACCATAAATCTGTTATGAATATTATCCTGGTGCACGTGCACATATATTTATTAGAATAGATAACCCCCATCACCACCACTGCCAAGATATCCATGCCCTAATCCCTGGAACCTGTGTATTTGTTACCTTTCTTTTGCAGAGATGATTAAGGATTTTGAGATGGGAAGATTATCCTGGATTATCTGGGTAGGCTCATTGGAATCACAAGGGTTAAGAGAGGGATTCAGGAGGGTAAGATCCAGAGAAGGAGGTGGGATATTGGAAGCAGAGGTCAGAGAAAGAGAGAGGGATTTCAAAAGCCTACACCAAGAGCCTTAAAGATGGAGAAAGAAATTTCGGGCAAGGAATGCGGGAGGCTTCTAGAAGCTGGAAAATGTTGAAGAAACAGATTATTCCAGAAAGAACACAACTCTATAATACATTGATTTTAAGACTTCTCACTTTAGAAGTGTCAAATAATAAAATCCATGTAATTTTAAGCCACAAAGTTTGTGGTTATAAGTGTGTATACATACACCTAAGAGTTGGAATTGCTGGGTCTTGAAATACATTCAACTTCACCAGATAGTGATAAATAATTTCACAATGTTGTTCAATTTACATTCCCACCGGCAGTATTTGAATATTCCTGCTGCTCCACAGCCTTGCCAACATGTGATATTGTTTGAAATTGTCAGGCTTTTAAAATTTATACCAATCTGAGAGGCATAAATAACCTTTCACAGTGGTTTAAATTTGCCTTGTCTGGATTCTAATAAGGGTGAGAACCATTTCATGGTTTTTGACCTTTTGGATTCCTTGTTTTATGAAGTGCCTATTCAGCATTTTGCCCATTTTTCCCCCTGGTATTTTCTGCAATTTTCTTATTTGCAGTATTTCTTTAAATATTCTGGATACCAGTGTTTGTGGATTATACATGTTGCAAATACTGTTTCTTATCTCGTCACTCTATGGTATCTTTTGAGGAACCAAAGTTCTTTGTTTTAATATACATATCTTCCTCAACCTACAGTGGAGTTATATGGGTTTCATAAGAAGTCAAAAATACCATAAGTTGGGGTGCCTGGGTGGCTCAGTGGGTTAAAGCCTCTGCCTTCAGCTCAGGTCATGATCCCAGGGTCCTGGGATAGAGCCCCGCATTGGGCTCCCTGCTCAGCAGTGAACCTGCTTCCTCCTCTCTCTCTCTCTCTCTGCCTGCCTCTCTGCCTACTTGTGACCTCTGTCTGTCAAATAAATTAAAAAAAAAGAAACTATTATAAGTTTATTATAAGAAAATGCATTTTATAAACCTAACCTACTAAACGTTGTAGCTTTGCCTAGCCTACCTTAAACATGGTCAAAACACTTACGTTAGCCTACGGTTAGGCAAAATCATCTAACAAAAGGCCTATTTTATAATAAAGTATTGAATATCTCATGTAATTTATGGAATACTGTACTGAAAGTGAAAAACAAAATGGCAGTATGTATACTGGTTGTTCACCCTTGTGATGGGGTAGCTGAATGGGAGCTGCCCCCTCCCAGTGTCAGGAGAGAGTATCCTACTATACATCACTATCCCTGGAAAAGATAAGAAGTCAAAATTTGAAGTATGGTTTCTCCTAAAGGTGTATCACTTCCCACCATCAGAATGTAGAGAAAGCCTATGTCAAACTATTGTATATTGGGGACTGTCTATAGTCAGATATTTTCTTTATGGGTCGAGCTTTTTGCATTTTCTTTAAATGTTCCTCCTTTCCTACCTCAAAGCCCTGAGATTTTCTTGCATACTAGGCAAGAACTTTAACTTTTGGTTTCCACATTGTTATCTTTAACTGACCTGGGATTGCCTGAAGTAGGGCTCTGATTTGATTGTTTCCATATTAGTGCTCATTTGTCCCAGCACCGTTTTCCATTTTTTTAAGAAGAATGGCCTTTCCCTGTTGATTTGTATCACTATCTCTATCATTTTTCAAGGGAATATATATATATATATAGGTGTGGGTCTCATCTTAGGTGCTTTATTCCATTGGTCTGTTTCCTCCTGAACCAATATCACACTGTCTTAAATATTGTAACTTTATAATACATCTTGGTATCTGGTAGAGCAAGTTCTCTCCCTTGTCCTTTTCCTTAAGAGTGTCTTGGATATTCTATCCACATCAATTTTAAATTGGCTTGTCAATTCCATACCCCCCCCCACTCAGAAATGCTGGGACTTGGGGTTGCATTGATTCTATAAATCAACTTAAGTAAAATGGTATCCTTAAAAATATAGAGACTTATAATCCGTGAATACAATGTACCTATTTTTTATTTCTTCACTTTCAGTAAATTTTAAAATTTTGTCAGCAGAAAACATATATAACTTTAGTTAAATTTAGTCCTAGGGGGGCGCCTGGGTGGCTCAGTGGGTTAAGCCGCTGCCTTCGGCTCAGGTCATGATCTCAGGGTCCTGGGATCGAGCCCCACATCGGGCTCTCTGCTCAGCAGGGAGCCTGCTTCCCTCTCTCTATCTCTCTGCCTGCCTCTCTGCCTACTTGTGATCTCTGTCTGTCAAATAAATAAATAAAATCTTAAAAAAAAAAAATTTAGTCCTAGGAATTTGGTATTTTGGTATAGCATTAAAAATAATATCTTTTTAAAAGTTCATAATAATAAATGTCATTTTCTTGTATAGCTAAATATGATTGATTTTTATAGATTGATTTTTGTCCCTAGAAAATCTGTAAACTCTCTTATCAATATTAAAACTGCATTTATAGCTCTTGCTGGATTTTATATATATACAAGTTTATCATCTGTGAATAGGGACTTTTGTTGCTACTTTTCTTATTTTTATGCCTTTTATTTTTCTTTGTTTTCTATGCAGGCTAGGACATTCTGTACAATGTCAAATAAAAGCAGTGATAGGCATCATTGTGTTGTTACAGATATGAAAGGGAAAGATACCATCTTTCTACCATTGAGTATGTAGTTTCCTTTCAGTATACAGCAGATATCCTTATCAGATTAAGCAAGTTCCTTTGTATTCCTAGGTTTGCTGAGAGTTTTTATCATGAATGGAAGTGGATTTTATCAAATAAAATTTTCCATGTATTTTGAGATGGTCATTTGTATTTTTCTCTTTTAATCTATGTGGTGAAGCACATTAATTTACCTTCTAATTTTAAAATAATTCATATTCCAGACAAACCCAACATGGTCATCATATATTCTTACCATTTTTGTATTTTGCTAGCTTATGTATCCCTTTTTTTTTTTTTTTTTTTTAATGATTTTTGCATCTGTGTTTAAGAGTGAGATTTACGGAAATGTATGTCCTGATTTGCCTGGGATAACTCCTGTTTATACTTGTCTTACTGGCATCATTATTAATAGTATTGCCTTTCACTCTTAAAAGTGCCCTGTTTTGGATGATAAAGGAAATAATCAGTCTGGTAAGAATGACTCTGATTCCGCCTTTTCATATTGTCTCTTTGGTTTTGGTATCACAACAGTGTTTCCTCATTTTATATTTTCTGTAAGAGATTGGAACTATGTCTTCTTTGAATGTTTGGTAGAATTCACTGCTAAAGCCATTTGGGGTCAGAGATTTCTTATGGCATCTATTATTTTATTCTTTTTTAAGATTTTTATTTATTTATTTGAGAGAGAGAGAGAGAACAAGCAGGGGGAGAGACAATGAGGGGGGGTAGGGAAGCAGACTCCCGGCTGAGTGGGGAGCTCTAAGCAGGGCTTGATCCCAGGACCTTGAGATCATGACCTGAGCCGAAGTCAGACCCTTAACCAACTGAGCCACCTGGGTGCCCTTGAATTTGTTATTTTATAGGTTATAACGGATTGTTCATATTTTCTATTTCTCTGTGTCAACTTTGAGGTTATAATTTTATACTAATTTGTCAACTTTTTCTAAGTTTTCTGGCTTTTTAAAATATGCTCTTATCTTTTTAAGGTTTGCAGCGTCAGTGGTGACGGCCCTGATATTGGTTATTAATTCTTCTCTCTTTATTATTTCACTAGATGTTTGTGAATTGTTTTAGTCCTTACAGAAAACCAGCTTTAAAATTTGTTAATCCTTCTATTATATGCTCATTTTCTATTTCATTACTGTTTGCTCTCTATTATTTTGTTTCATGCATTTTCTTCAGGTTTATTTTGCCATTCTTTGTTGAAGTTCTTGAGATGGATGCTTCAATAATTATTTTTCACTCTTTAATCTTTTCTAATATATGTACATAAGGCCCTAAACCAAAACTTTTTTTCTGTAAAAAAAACAAATAGTAAGTATAGTTGACTTGGCAGATTTCTTTCAGAACAACTCAATTCTGCCATTATAGTTCAAAAGCTGTGACAGACAATAAATAAATACATGGAAGTGACTGTGTTCCAATAAAACTTTATTTACAGTATTGGGTTTTGGGCTGGTTTTGGTTTATGGGCTGGATTTTGTCAACCCCTCCTTTAAACTTTTCTCCATATACTGCTTTAGCAACATCTCACAGATTTTGATAAGATATTTTGTTATTTAGTTCAGGTATTTTATTTATTCTGAATTCTTTGACATGTGGATTATTTTTGAAGTGTATTTCTTAATGTTCAAGTATTTAGGGATTTCTAGTTTTCTTTTTTCTCTTTCTTTTTTTGTGCTACTGATTTCCTTTTAATTGTAGTCAGAGAATATGCTCCCTAACAGTGCTGTGCAATAGAAATATAATGCAAGCCACAAATGTAATTTAAAATTTTCAGGAAATCACATTATAAGAAGTAAAAAGAAGCAATTGGAAATTAATTTTAATAAAGTGTTCTAATTAAAAAATAAAATGTTTTATTTAGCCTTATATATCCAAAATAGTATCCTTTTAACATGTAATCAATATAAAAATTATTATGCCATATTTTAGATTTTTTGTACAAAGTCTTCAAAACACAGTGTGTATTTACATGAATAGCACATCTTAATTAGGCCTGGCCATACATCAGGTGCTCAGCATTTGTCCAGTGGCTACCATAATAGGCAGTGTACCTTTGGATGATGTCATCCTTAGAAATTGGTGAAGACTTACTTTAGGGGGGCGCCTGGGTGGCTCAGTGAGTTAGAGCCTCTGCTTTCAGCTCAGGTCATGATCCCAGGGTTCTAGGATTGAGCCCCCCATTGGGCTCTCTGCTCCGCAGGGAGTCTGCTTCCTCATCCTACTCTGCCTGCCTGTCTGCCTACTTGTGATCTCTGTCAAATAAATAAATAAAATCTTTAAAAAAAAAAAAAGACTTACTTTAGGATCTAGTATGTGGTCAGTTTTTATAAATGTTCTATGTATATTTGAAAATAATCTGTACTCTAGTTATTGGATACAGCATTTTATACAAAATGCATTTATCAAAATATCTGTCAGGTTTCTTACTGTGTTGTTCAAATCTGTATCCTTACTGAATTTTTTGAATTCTTCATACGCTATTCAGTCACAGAGTATATGTGCAGATTTTCCACCGTCTCTGTGAATCGGTCTGATTATCCTTGCAGGTCTGTCAGTTTCTCTTTACATACTTTGAGATAATGCATATAATACTTAATTCTGTCTTCTTGAACTGAATAGGCCATTTTTCTAAAATGATGAGTGTTAAAAATTATTTTGTCGCCAAAAGGATGTTTGCCTTAAAGTCTATTTTGTCTTACTTGACTTTCTTTTGGTAATTGCTTGCATGGTGTGTCTTTCTCCAGTCTTTTACTTTCAGCTTGTCTCAGGCTTTAGGAGTGTTTCTCATTCTGTTTTTAAATTCAGCCTGACAATCTTTATCTTTTGCCTGGAGTACTGTTTTTAATTTGAATGTGGTAGTACTGTTGTATTTTGGATAAACTTACTATTTTATAGAATGCCTTCTAGTTTTCCTGCCTATTCTATTTCTGTGTTGTTGTTGTTGTTTCAGATTAGTTAATTTTTTGCAACTTTTTGTTTGTTTAATAATTTTTTCCTCTTTTTCTAGTTTGGAAGACTCTAGCTAAACCCGAAAAGGTTTCTGTACTAAGGATTCTGTACTAAGAATCCTTAAGTCCTTCTGGCCAAATCCAAGGTAGGGATAGAACTTTAGCTCCCATTTTCCTAAGGATCCTCACTCTCCCCTTGGCTGATCCTACCCCAAACACACACTCCCACCTGTGAGTGAACCTTCATCGAGTTGGACAACAGGTCTGATCCTAAGTCACTTCCGGTGTCCTGAATCCCTTAAGTGTCTAGGCTTTTGAAAGCTTCCCAAACAGCCTTTTCTCTGTTTCTGATTTAACATCCCTCCCTGGAAGTCCTATATGCTTCATATTCCAGCTGGAGGAATTGGGGAAGCTTTATGAGGCAACGGAATCTGCCAGGAAAGCACAACTGGATTAGTATTTCCCAACATTCTCCTTTTATGTAATTGTCATCTGATCTTATTTCCTTGGCTTCTGGGTAATTAAGGAAAGTTGATAAGGACAGCAATGGCCCAGGGACCACAAGTGACAAGGAAGGTGGTTGAGGTCTGGGTGGTAGTTCTATTCTCTCCCCACTGTCTTCTCTCCTTCCCTGCCCCACCCCCCGCCCCCTAACCCTGGCTCCAGTGTGGGCTGCCTGAAGGGGACTTCCCTGGAGGCCTTGATCTAGTTGAAGCACATGGACATTCAGTTTTAGGGGCATCTGTCCCCAGGGTCTCAGTGCATGTGTTCAGAATCCATAGCCTGTCACAGCCACATCGCTGGTCATTAACCTCCCAGGGCCAGGCTTCCCAGTTACCCTTGAGACAACTTTTTCTAGCCATACAGCCTGTTCCTGTGCCTCTGCCTGCCCCTAAAATAGCCTTCCTTGGGCTTAGTCTTGGAACTCCACTCCTTAGACGAGGGTGGCCACCATCTCACAAGCTTCTTTACCCTCTAGCTCAGTGTTTCCCCTTGGATGCTCCACAGGAACCTGAAGCTTATCTCATTATAAGCTAGATCATTGTCCTATATCTGAGCCTTCTTTTTCCAGTGTTTCCATCTCAGGTGACTGGCCAGTATCCCATCCACCCAGACCCCCAAGCTAGGCAGGCATCCTCACCTCCCCATGCTCCTCACCTGCACATTGCCCACTCCTGTCACTTCTATGTCCTAGCTTGCCCTTGGTCCTATAGGGGAAATTCTTCCTGCCCCTGCCCCTGCTCCTTTCCTGTGACCTCTCACCTGACATTTGCTAGCTCTGTCCTGAGAGTCCTGTCTTCCAGTCCTGCCCTGCCAACTACTCCCCCACCCAGAGACCAGGTGGTGTCTTTCTAAAATTTAAATCTAGTCATTTCAGCCTCCTGACTCCTCAAACTTGTTCAGAGTTTCTCTATGGTCTGGTGTTCAAAGCCTAGCTCCTCATTCCTGCAGCCTCATCATCAGTCACCCCCCATGCCCCTGCACCCTAGGTTCACCCAGACCCAACAGCTCAACCCTTTCTGTCCCTTCCAGGCCTCTACACAAGTTGTTCTTTCACTCTGGAATGCTGGCGTCCTCCCCTTCCACTCCCACAACCTCCTTCTCTTTCTCTGAAGGCTTCAGCTCAGACATCTTCCTGTGGAAAGCCTCTGTAGCAGTCAGACACCTGCTACGGGCTCACACAGTCCCTGTGCTGCTTCAGTGGACTGAAAACTTTCTCCTTGTCTTTTAATTGTGTTTTAATTGCTGTTCTCCCACCTTTTTCACTATACCATGAGGACTGTGTCTTATATCCTTTTATAATCTCAGCACCTAGCCCAATGCCTAGATGATAGCAGGCCCCTCATAAATGCTTGTTGAATGACTAAATGATTGAATATCGCTTTCATTTCTCTCTCTGTCCTTCCTCCCTCCCTCCCTTCCTTTCTTCTCCTGTGACTCATTCAGTCATGTCCTTTGCTCATTTTTCCATTAAGGTCTCAAGTGTTTTCCTTACAAGAGTCTTCCATACATTAAGGTTAGTAGCATTTGGTCATATTTGTGGAAAGTGTTTTCTCCAGCACATTACTTGTTATTATAATTCATGATGATTTTCTCACAGAGAAGTTTTAAATTTGAATGCTAATGAATCTACTTGACCTATTCCAGGTTACTTTTAGTGGGATAATGAATAGGAGAGGATATGAGGGAACCTTCTGGAGTACTGAAAATGTTCCAGATCCTGATCTGAGCATTCTTTACAAAATATATGCATATATAAAGAGTCATTCAATTGTACACATATTTGTGCATGTTATTGTATATAAGATATACCTATGTAAAAAGTTTTTTAAAATCCCTTTTCATTTGTCTTTTCTTTCACCAATTTTTAAAAAGTTTTCTTGAGATGTGACTGAGGTATAATAAACAGCACATTTTAAAATTGTACAATTTGATAACTTTTAACACATGTACACAAGCATAAGACCATTACCACAATCAAGATAGTGAACTTACGCATCACCGCCCAAAATTTCCTCAGACTCCTCTGCAATCACTTCCTCCCACCCCTTTCCCACTATGCTTTACATTTCCTCGAATTTCATATAAATGGAATTGTACAGTTCATACTCTTTTTTTATCTAGCTTATTTTAGTATAATAATTTTGAGATTCATCAAAATATTTTGGTGCATGTTTCAGTAGTTGATTCTTTTTATTGCTGAGTAGTATTCTATCATGTGGCTAGTCCTCAGTTGGCTTAACCATTTGTCTATCAATGGAAATGTGGTATGTTTCCATTTTGGGGTTACTACAAGTAAATCTGTTTATTGAGTACAATTCTTTATACGGACATACACTTTGATTTCTTTCGGATAAATTCTTTCACTGATTTTTATTCTTAGAAAATCCTCTTTTATGTAATGAAAGAAAAGTGTTTAAATTTTTCTTCTTTTTTCACACTTAACTTTTAATTAGCTAGAATTAATTTTGTTGTGTAGCATGAGGCGGGACTTTAAGTTATTTTCTCCATAAATTGCCATTTAATGAATAATTGGTCCCCTCCTCATTGGTTTGTAATCCCCCTCCCCTGCTGCTGTTCTAGGAATTGGGACCATTGGGACCATTGCAGGAAATCCCCCTTATTCACAAAGACCCAGGTTCCAACAATATCCTGCAACTATTTCCAAGTACCTCCAGAGCCGTGTCCTGTGGTCACACACAATTCAAGTTGATGCCCACACAACTTACTTGGATGTTAGAATCACTCACACTTAAATACAATTGTCCACTGATAGTTGGCAGGTGATTTTGGCAGTATCTGTCCCATTCATGCAATGATCCAGGCATAAACAGAGTAGATAGCCAGGAGTCACCCACAGTGAGGAGGGCAAAGCCAACCCAGGTGCCATATTTTCAGCCAAAACCTCTTCCCACCCTATTTTATTGAATAAGCCTGGCAAGAAAGCTTAGTTGTAGACGGCAGGAGCCTTCAGTGCCAGGCCAAGGGCTATAACTTATTGATGTCTGCTCTGTATAAAATCCTACCCTGAATACTGACTATACTCAGGTCATTTAAAGGTGATTTATTTTCAGACCCTGCCCTCAAGAAGCTCACCAAAAAGTAAACAAACAACTGTTATTCGTTCATTCATGCACATACTCATTTCTTCATTGAACTAATGTTAATCCCCCACTAATTGCCAAACACTGTTCTAAGGGCTTAGGATACATAAGTGAAAAAACCCTGCAGATTGTGGGATTTTCCAGAACGTGGAGCTGGAGTGATAGCATGCTCTGCCCTGCCCTTAACAAGTGGAGGTCTGTCCAGAGCTGTCTCGTCCGTCCAGAGCCAGGTCTGTGCCTCCCCAGGACAGCAAACTGTTAAGCATGTCTTCAGATGATAAGAGCCCCCATCTTGGGAGAGCCTGGGAGTGGGGACAGGGCACCTAGCCCTGTGTCTCTGAAGCCAAGGCTAGTTTGGCAAGGCTGTCACTAAGACAGTGACTGTGGCTTTAGATCTCAGCAGGAGGCAGGAAGCTGTGGCCAAGGCCTCAGCAACAACATTTGCTCATCTAAAAGGAGAAAGGAAGTGTGTGCCAGGAAATGTGTACAGTACCCCCTCCCCAGCTTGGGCCTGAGTGGCCTCAGTCCAGCAGAGTCCTGGACCTGACCCGAGGCCCATGGTGACAGCAGTGCCCACTCTCTCCCAGATGGTATCTTCTGCCCATGAAGCTGCAGGGGTCAATGTGGTTGCTGGTGCCAGGACCTCTAGGGCCCCCCCGTCCCCACACATGTGGAATCTATGACCAAAGACCTCAGAGTGACTTGAGACCTCCCCACACACACCTCACCCCACAACTTCTCTGCTTGGGGCTTCCCATGACTGCGGCCACAGAGGTTTCTTGGGCTCTTTTTCTCTGACGCTTTTTCCATAGCGCAGCTGGGAACTGATGTGAACTACCCTCGGAAGTCCCGGTTCCTGAAAGCTTCACAGATTGTCCTCCGCACTCTCTCCTCTGCCTCTGTACCCTGCTCTGTCCAGATGCCTGACAGAGAACACTGGCTTCTACTGCCGTGGGACCGAGCATTTCATGTGAGTGAGGCTTGGCCACCTTCTGCTTCTGTGTGGTGGCCACACATATTGCTGGGATTCATGTTCTGTCCAAACACAATGAATGTTCAGTCTTAGGATCCAGCAATGAACAAGAAAGACTGGTCTGCCCTTAAGGAGCTCCCAGGAGAGGAACCAACCATAAAGATGTGAATACAAAGAGGATAATTGCAGATAGTGATAAGTGTTATTAGTAAAATAAAACAAGGAACTATGATCAAGGTTGTGTGGGCGCCATGAGACTGGGTCCTCAAACAAGGCGTCCTTGAAAGAGAGCATGAGTTCAGACATGAGGGACGAGAGACAAGCAACCATAGGAAAAATAGGGGTATAGAAGATCGGGGCCAAGTCCTATCATGGGTTTCAGGGAGTCCTTGAGGAAAAGGAGACCAGTATAGATGGGGAGGGGGCAGTGGAAGGGAATGAGTCCAAAGGGTGGGCAGGGCTAGATCACAGATAGCCTTGGACCTGGATTCTAGTCCTAAGTTGAAGGATTTTATGACAATCTAATGATAGGATCTAAGTTAGGTTTTTCAAAAATTAGTCTGGCTGCTGTGACAGAGTGGACAGCAATGGGTCAAGGTTAGGCATGAATGGGCTCCATTTACATGTTGAAAGTAGAGCCAAGTGAAGCTGAGAGACAGGATATGGGGCATGAGAGTATAAAAGGAGTCAGAGATGAGTTGACAGGTTTTGATTAAGCCACTGAATGGAATGGGCTGCCAATGAGATGGGGAAGATCACAAAAAAGCAGGTTGATGGGGTAGTGGGAATACCCACTTTTTTTGTTCTTTTATGGATCATGATTCTCCAATTGCTAAATAATAGAATGTATGAGTGAAACTGGCCTGAACATCAAGGGAAAGGTATTGACTCTGACAACTGAAAAGTCCAGAATTTAGGCCTGGTTTGATCAGAGCTTCTCCATGGGTCCTCCAATCTTACTTTGTCCTCAATCTGGCTTCCCTTGTTGGAGCAGAATGGCTGTATGGGTTTCAGGCCTATCACCCAGTAGAAAAAGCTTCTACTGCCCAACGATTAAGCAAAAGCCCTGAACTTTTGTTCAGTTTGATGGAACCAATTTAAATCACCAATCACTGTGGCAAATAGGGATGGGGTTATCCTAACTTTCTTCACCAGAGGCTACCCCTGCAGCTGCGGGTGGGAGGATCTGCTTACCAAAACGGGGATGGAATGGATGCCGGGAAGGCAGCCCTCATGTCCACACAGGTGTGGCTCCCTGGTGATGCCATTCGGACATCCAGTGGGAACTATGAGGCGGGAGGCTGGATGGAGGAGTCTGAAGCCCAGGAGAGGGACTGGGTAATGAATGTTGAGTTGTCACTAGTGACTGGTAGTACTCACAACATGAGGCCCAGAAGAGGATGCCTGAGGAGTCAGTGTAAATGGCGATCTGCAGACTCAGCCCCGGGGCCCGGCAATATTTGGAGGTAGGACTGCCCCTGAGGAGAAGCCAGCAAAGGTGGAGGCGAAGGAGCAACGAGGGGGAAGGAAAGCCTAGGGAGCGTGTTGTCATGGAAGTGAAAGAGAAAATTGTTTCCCTTCAGCTACATTGAAAACCGGTGGGTAAGAAAAGCACGATGACAACAAGGAAGTGAATCCTGGATGGGGCAACACACTGCAACTGCCTGCACCTGCCTCTGGTCTACAGCCCCAGCTGGCCCAGGGAAGGACGCAGCACGAAGAAGAGGGAGAGGCCCACTCCTTATGGGATCAGTACAGACGGGAAGTCCTGTGCACTGACCAAGTGACTGGTTGGGGAATGGGCAGCATGGGTTTGGGGCTAGACAGGAGTGGACATGAAAGATAAGAGACAGTAGAGTTCCAACAACTGGCATGGTGAAAAGAATAGCATGAGTGCCAGAAAGTTACGTGTTTGTGTGAGATGTGTGAGGATAAGGGTGATGGAAGAGGAGTCTCAGAAGTGACTGACTGGAAAGAGAGGGCTGGAACAGGGTCCCAGCAGTCCCGATCACCCTTGGAGACTGCCCTGGGGTGAGGGTAGGACCTGGCCTGGGAAAAGCCCAATAATAAGCTGGGACTGAGCCACTGTACGTGTTATGATTATATTTTGAAGGATTAACCTCCTTCTGAGCTGTCTTGTTTTCTAGCTCATGCCACGAGGAGAGAACACCCAACTCCAGCCCAGAGCTCGGTCCACAACAGTGAAAGTAACCACATGAAGGATGGTCAGCATGGAAAGACCATGTCTATAATTCCAGGGGTCAAGATCCATCCGTGACTGACTCTAAGACCTTAGGTCTCTGTGGAAGAGAGACTTGGCTTGGACTTGGCTGCACTGATTGTTGAGTGTGGGATGAGGGGATCTCTAACAACTCAGGTATGGAAAAGGATCTCAGTCACCCACTGACTGGAGGGGGCCCAAGGACAACATTTGATGAATAAAAGTGAACAAGTGATGGAATAATTAGTGATCAAATCTAAAAGCCAATTTCCAAAAAGGGAGTAGAGGTTTAAAAAAAGAAAAAGAAAGTTAGGAAGGATTGAGTCAAGGCAGTGAGCCACCTGTCTGTGTGTTCTGGCTGCTCTGGGGAAGCCTGGGCCTCAACCGTTCATAGTGATGAGAGGGTACTGACTCATGGGAAAGAAGCTGTGATCAGGATCAGTATGATTCTGTAGGAGGATATTAGAGAAAGACTTTTAAGATGTTCCTTGGCCTGGACTTTTCTTTCCTCCCACTGCTCATCCTGTGTTATCTGGATTTTACATGCATTTCTGCTGATGATGCCCTTCCCCACCACCCCTTACCTCCATACCCACCCCAGCCTATCTTCTCCATAGCCGGGGTGATGTGTTTATAACTAGTCTTTGTTTTGTTTTTTTAAAAATGTTTATTTATTTATTTGTCTGGGAGAGAGAGAGCAAGCAGGGGGAGCAGCAGAGGCAGAGGGAGAGGCAGGCTGCCCGCTGAGTAGGGAGCCCAATGTGGGACTAGATCCCAAGACCCTGGAACCATGATCTGTGCCAAAGGTAGACACTTAACAAGCTAAGCCACCTAGGTGCCCCAAATCCCTGTTTTGAAAAGCCACCTACTTCATAGGTCTCCACTTGCATTCTTTGAAAAAAAAAAAAAAATGACATTTCAGTTTTGTTGTTTCTTTTTTTTTTTTTTTTTGCTACAAGTGTGATGTATGTTCATTACAAAAAGTTTGGAAAACTCAGACAAGCACCAAGAAAGAGCACAAAAACCACCCTCAGTCCCAAATTCAGAGGCAATCCCTTACTTTTGACACATGGGTCTCTGACTTTCCTGACATCCTTCCAACCACATCTTTCTGTTAATTGGAACCATACCTTATCTTCCAGTTTATAGATTTTAGAAGGGAATGAAAGCTCTATGAGAGTATGAGTTTTATCTACTTTGTTCACTGGTATATGGTAGCCATGCCATAAGCATTTGTCATTAGAATATCATAACTTGTTTTCACTTAATGCAATGTCAACATTTTCTGGCATCATTATGTATTCTCTTATGCCATTATGTTTAATGGCTGCAAAATATTTTGTGCTATGTGTATACACTAACTGTTTTATCCAACCCACCTAGATACTGACATTGTCTTGAACTTTTTATCCTATAGGTAACACCATGATAAACATCTTTGAATATTCATCTATAGCTATTTCTGTACATTATCTCCTGAAGATAAATTCCTAGGGCCAAGGAATTGTATGTATTAGAAGTGAAATTGTGGACTGAATGTGCTTTACTTCAAATTTCTATACATTTTGCCAAATTGCCCTCCCACCCAAAACAGGCTTATCCAAACCCTTGTCCTAAACTCCTTCCAGAGGAATCTATGGCCATGTTTTAAACCTTGATAATTGATTTAAAAAAAAAAAAAAAAAAGATGTACCTGATTGCTATTGAGTTTTCTTTGATTACTTGTGGGACTAATTTTTATATTTTTAGTAGCCTTTTGTATTTTCTTTTCTTCACTACTTAGTCATCTTCTCGCCCGATTCTTTCCAACGTGTTTTTTCTCATTGATTTATATGAGCCCCTCATATAGTCAATACTTGGGGATTGTGAAATTTTTAAAATTTCATGTAATATTTTGATTTTGTATTTGATCTTTCTAGCAGTTGGTCTGATTTCTGCACTGGTGTCATGGACTTAATGTTTGTGCTGTCCATTACATTACCTATTTCGGCCTTTTAGTTTTTAGTATTACTCTCCTTTCAAAGACGACTCTTGGCCAGTATTGCATAGGTATGTTCTTTTTTTTTTTTTTTTTTTAAGATTTTATTTATGTATTTGACAGAGAGAGATCACAAGTAAGCAGAGAGGCAGGCAGAGAGAGAGGGGAGGAAGCAGGCTCCCCACTGAGTAGAGAGCCGAATGCGGAGCTCTATCCCAGGACCCTGGGATTATGACCTGAGCTGAAGGCAGAAGCTTAACCCACTGGGCCACCCAGGCGCCCCTATAGGTATGTTCTTTAAATTAAATTCAAATCCATTTGTTGAGTTGAAATTGAAGCTGCATTAAACATAGACCGATCTGTGGAGTGAATTGACATTTTTGTAATCTAGTATTTTCATTCAGGAAATAAGTTTCTCTATTCACTGAAGTCTTCTTTTATGTCATTCTACAAAGTTCTATAACATCCTTCACCTATGTCCCATACATATCTTGTCCCACTATTTTAAATAGTCCCACTATTTTCTTACTTATTTATTTATTTTTAAGTTATTTATGTTTTTTTCTTTTTTATTTTATTTTTTTTTAAAGATTTTATTTATTTATTTGACAGAGATCACAAGTAGGCAGAGAGGCAGGCAGAGAGAGAGGAGGAAGCAGGCTCCCTGCTGAGCAGAGAGCCCGATGTGGGACTCGATCCCAGGACTCCGAGATCATGACCCGAGCCGAAGGCAGCGGCTTAACCCACTGAGCCACCCAGGCGCCCCAATGTTTTTTTTCTTTTTTAGAGAGAGAAGGAACACAAGTAGGGGAAGGGGCAGAGGGAGAGAATATCCAAGAGACTCCTGCTGAGCATGGAGCCCAAAGTGGGGCTCGATTCCACAACCCTATGACCCTGAGATCATGACCTGAGCTGAAACGGAGAGTCAGGCAATTAACCAACTGAGTCACCCAGGTGCCCACCCACCACCCAGTTATTTTCTGGGGTTTTTTTTGTTGCTTTTGTGAATGTACTATTTTTTTCTGTATCTTTTCTGTTATATTTTCATAACAAATATTCAGACATCTTATATAAACATTTCTATTTAGTACCACCATTTTTAGTTGCTTCTCTTGGAGTTTCTACCCTCTACACACTCACTTTCTTTCCTCTTTGAATCTTCCATCCACATATGGAGGCAGAACTCAGTTTGAAGGCCCCAAAACAGTAGTACAGATCAGCATGCCTTCCTGTCCTCAGAGTAATATGAATGATCTTCCCCAGTGAGGTCATTTGTGCTTGTGTTGGAAAGACAGTCTACTCTGGATGCATAGATATTTGGGTGCAACAAGAGAAACATGATCCTCCCAGCCAAGGAACCACGGAAACAGGTGTCTTGGGAAAAGCACAAGCCCAGTGGAACAGAGAGCATGTGGAGGGAGTTGGGGTTAATAAAGCAGGAGGTTCAGCAGAGACAGGCCTTGGGCGCTTATGGCTGGCTAGAGCCCCTGAACTATCCCCAAGGAACACAGTGATGGGAATGGTAGGACCCGAGGAAGAGGAGGAGGAGGAGGGGCTGAATGTGTGTGCATGTTGTGGGGCGGGGTCCTGGGAAGGGGTCCAGAGGGCGCAGAGGTACTTGGAAGGAGGACCTGTCTCCCCAGTGCTTTGTCTTCCTTCAGCTGCCCCCTCCCACCTGAAGAAATCCTTCCTGAGCTTTCTTAAGGGCAGAGTTTAGAGGTCCATCCTCCCTGCTACCAAAAGGCTCCAGCTGACTCAAGCACAAATCCTGCGTGGTACATTTTTTCTAATTCTCCACCAGGATGAATCCTATGGGTGTTTATATCTGCTTAATGATTTCTCTGTCATTCTAAAATTCTACAACACCAAACTGTCATTGAGTGTCTCCTGAATGCCAGAAGGCTCAGTACGGGATGAAGGCAGCCCAAGTGCTGACTGGAGGGGGTGACACCCACCTGGCTGGAGGGGGTGGCAGTGTTTCAGTCTGACTCTCCACAGGTGTTGGCAGCTGAATCCCCTACCTCACTCTTTACCCCGAGGTCTGTGGCAATTCACCTTGTGAAACTCATCTCTTCATCACATACTTGGCCCAGCAGCTCCATCTTTGGTATTTCACATCCCATAATTTTTTCCTCGTTTGGGAACTTTCAATCTATAGATTTAGATTTTTTTTTTTTTTTTTAGATGTAGAATGTTTTTTGAGGGGTACCTGGGTGGCTCAGTCATTAAGCAGCTGGCTTCAACTCAAGTCATGATCCCAGGGTCCTGGAATCCAGCCCTGCATCAGGCTCCCTGCTCAGCAGGAAGCCTGCTTTGTCCTCTCCCACTCCTCCTGCTTGTATTCTTCTCTCATTGTGTCTCTCTGTCATATAAAGAAATAAAGTTTATATATATATATATTTCATTTGTTTTTGAGGGGTGCCTGTGTGGCTCAGTCAGTTAAGTGTCTGCCTTCAACTCAGGTCCTGATCTCAGAGTCTGGGATTGAGCCCTGTGTTGGGCTCCCTGCTCAGCGGGTAGCCTGCTTCTCCCTCTCCCTCTTTCCCTCCCCACCGCCCACAGGGGCACACAGGTACGTGCTCTCTCTCTCAAATAAATAAATAAAATCTTTGAAATAAATAAAAAATGTGTTTTTTAAATTATTTTGGATGGAGTTGGGATTACGTAGCATATGTATGCAGGATGCCCTGGTATTTTGGGTGAATTCCCTGCTGCTGTGTCATCACTGAGAGCTCGTGGTTGGCCTTGATATTTCTACGATGCAAGGGATGTTCTCTTTCCTTCCATCTGGGGTTTGCCCACACATAAACCACATCACAGCTTTGGGGAAGAGAGCAATGCCTATGATTACTGGGGGAGCTGAGGTTAAACTTGCCATCTTTTCCCACTGAAAGATATACTGACTCCCAAATTTTAATGTCCTCTTCCTAAGAAATTAACTCTTTTTCCGCTTCTTTTACATAAAAAAAAATCCCTATTCCTAGTTTTCAGAGGTTTTATTAAGAAGAGATGTGGGGTTCTTGTGGATTCCTCTTTAAGTGACTTTTGCCAATTTCCCTGTCTGTAGGTATAATGGAAAGAACACAATTCGGGGAACTGAACAGCTCTGGATTCAGATCTCAGGCTGCCTTGGGATCTGGGTAAGTTACTTCGGCTCTCTAAGCTTTGATATCTTCAGCTGCAAAATTAGGTATTATTAGCACAAAGAACTGCAATGATCCCTGGAAAGTACCTCGCATGTTCCAAATGCAGGGATGTAGTAGGTGGGCTCACCAGATGCCCTGATGTCAGGGATGTGGGCACAGCCAGAAATGAGGGTCCCTGAAAACTCCAGTTCCTTTATAGATGGGCTGAAAATCTTGCCCTGGGATTTGTTTTGAGATGCAGCAGAGTTGGGTCTGATGGCTTTTCTGGTCTGCTGTTATATACTGACTTTCCCCACCCCTCAATGACCATGTAGAGAACCTGACCGTGAATTCCTTTCTGTTTCTCATCTCTGCTGTTCTGGGCACATTTGCTTCATTTTTCACATTCTTTGCCAATGTATGCTCTCTGCAGAAAAGGACTAAAATCCCAATCCCAAATTCCCAGGAAAGAACAACGATGGGTCCAGCTATTGGACCAGTTACCAATGACCAGGGGACAGAGTCACCCTGTGTGAACTTGGTAGCCCCTTTTGTAAAGTTGTGGATGGAACTAAAGGGGATAGTAAGAGCAGTGTTTGCTATAGAAGTTGGTGCAGAGAGAATCCTAACACCCTTGTATCTTAGGATGGGAGCAGAACTGGAGCTCATCATGCATTTGCCCCTGGTTGACGCTCCGTACGTCTGTGGGTACAACCCCTGGCTGCTTGTTCCGCATCAGCCGGGCACCCTACAGCTAGGGTCTCTTTTATTTCAGTGAAAATTCAATTTACATATTTAATCTGCCTGTTAAGATTTCATCGAGGATTTTTGTGCCTATATTTATATCTGACATTGGTTTGTCTATTTTTAGTTTTTTAAAAATTGAGTTTTGGAATTCTGTCTGTATTTACCTCCTAAATTGAATTGGATGACAAACCATGCATTCATATAGTTACAGATAATTTTTATCATAAAGGGATTACTTATGTTATCAAATTCAAAAAAAAATTCTCCCTATGGAGTAGTGGATGATACATTAGGCTGGGAGTTAGAATGTCTAAGGTCTGGTTTGATCCTTATCTCAGTTTTCTTGTGTGACCAAAATCAAGTCCCTTAGCCTCCCTGGGCCTCTAGGATTAGGGAGGACAAGACAGCTGGCCCAGATGTCCTGAGCCCCCGCCCAGCTGGCCTTTCTAGGTGATCAGCCCCGGGTACTTGGGGTTGTTTTTTTTTTGGCAGGACCCATTGTCACCTTTCTGGCACCCTCTAGCCAATTTCTAGTGGTTTTCCTCCCACCTTTGAAGTGCTCTGTGTTGTGTTCTTGGTTTTCTCCTGAACCTAAGAGAGCAGCCCCCTCTGCTGCCCCCCACCACTGCCTCGCCAAAGCAGGTTTTGTTCTCCCTGGGTCTGAGTCATGTGGTCAATGACTTAGGCATTGAATTTTTGGTTCCCTATAATGAGCTCTGAGATGGGAACATTCTGCCTGCCTCCAGGAATGCATCATCCTCTTCTGGAAATTCATATCTCCTTGGCCTTCACTGGTACCTGGCCCTTCCCTGAGATCTCCTTCCAAAGAGTCTGCCTCTGTCTGCCTCCCCTCCTTCTGTAACATCTTCCTGGGCTGACATGTGCCGCTCTAAAGGTCCTCAGGGCCACCTCCAACCCTCCTCTCCCTCCCTAGCCCCAGGTCAGTGAGGACTTCTAATGGCTGCCAGAGAAAAGGAAGCCTGGGGCAAAGAGTCTGGAAGTAAGGAGTCTTGTAGCACTGACCCTCTCCTCACACCCTGCCTTTGCTGCCATTTGGGAGGAATATCCTTCTGAATTCTCTAAAAATCTTCCCATGGCCTGCTTTCACTCTTGGATACGCCAGCCCTTTCTGAATGGAGAGAGGGTTCTGGGCAATGGCTTCTTCTCATATTAGATTTCTCCTTGTTACAAAAATGTCTATTCATTGTAGAAAATTTGGAAAATACGGTTGAATTCAAAGAAGAGAAAAGACCTTATAATCCCATCACTCAGTGATAAAAGCTATTCATCGTTTGTCCATTTTTTCCAATGAATATACAAATGATTTCAAACATAATTGGAATTGTACTGAATATACTGTTTCCATAAGCTGCATTTTTCAGCTGGCTGCCTGCCCTGAGCATCTCTCTGAGTTGTTGTGCAGTGATCTGCAACATTGTGTTTCGGGCAGAAGTGCATATACCATCTTAGAGATGCACAAAAACAAATTCAGTTTTGTGATTGAATATTTGGGCAGTTTCCAGTCTGGCCCTGTTGTAAGATATTGCAGGGGCAATCCTTGTGAACAAATACTTCTTAATGTTTCCCCTGTGTGCTCATTCCTGAGAAAACCCACTGGTAGTAGTTAAAGTTAAGAATTTTGGAGGGTTTGTGATACACCTTGCTATACTGCATTTCAAAAGGGGTTTGCAAAATGTCAGACCTTCAGATGCCAATACTTTTTCCTGATCTCTACCTTCCTTTTCTTGAGATCATCTGGCGTGGCCATTGGGCTGAGTTGCCTAGGTGGTTGCGAGGAAGAAGGGTCTGAATTCTTGTGCGATGGAAGTAGTGAAGGGGGCCAGGGAGATCCTTCCAGATGGGTGAGGTGGAGCTTTTGGAATGGTGGTCCTCTGAGTGCCCTTGTGACATATCTGGGAGAGGGGACCCCACCAGTTGTTGGTGGAAGGAGACAGGAAAAGGGATGGTGACCTTCAGGCAGTAGTTTCATTGTTCACTTCCATGGTCGGCTATACAGAGAAGGGCAGTATTTCTTCTTTCTTCAGTTCCCTGTCCATGTCCTTTGCTTATTTGTCTTTTTCTTCTTGATTTGGGTAACATGTCAAAGCCTTTTCCTGTTTTCTGTGGTGTAAATATTTTTTGCAAGTTATCTATTAGATTCTCTTAATGGTGGTTTTTAAGATGCAGACATTTAAAATTTGCATGCAGTCAGATCTTCCAATCTACCAGTGTTTTCCTTTGTGGTTACTGCCTTCATGTTGTACTTCAAGATTTTCCCTACCTCTAGATGGTATACACATTCATCTATATTTTCTTCAATTATTTTTGTTTGCTTCGTTTTTCAAAGTCTTGAAAATGCGATTTATTTCCCATCAAATCCTGACCTTGTGTGAGTGGGAGACCCAGGGGTCTCCTTGGGATCTGGTGCTGGTGGCTTGATTAACCCTAACTTCAAGGCCTGTGGACCCAGGACAAATTCCAAGGCACTCATCTTTGTCCTTCTATGACTCTGAAGAAATACCAAGAGCCTTTGAGTCATTTAATTGGCCTTTTCAAAAGTAGAGAATCTGGTAGCTTGTGTCTATCTGGTTGGCTCATCATAAAAGTTTCAATCAAAAGAAACCTTCCCAAATGCATGGGTCAGTCCATGTCTGACAATTAGGCAATGGGATTTCTATGGTGCAAACACACTGTATGTGGGCAGGGACTTTCCATTTGTTTCTTCACTGCCACATCCCCAGTACCTACACAATGCCTTGCACATAGCAGGGACTTAGCATATACTTGTTAACTGAATAAATGCATGAATGATTATCACATATCCACTTTTTAAATTTAAAGAGGTAATAACATGGAGAAAATACTTATGTGGTTAGGTTTTAAAAAAGAAGCATATGGTACTGAATAAACTGTATCCATCATTCATTCATTTAACAAATATTTATTGAACTCTTATGAACGGGGGAAAGACAGGACTGATATAAAGATTAAATGACTTAACATATTATATCAGTCTTCTAGAGATTCCATAACAAAATACCACAAACTGGGTGGCTTAAACAACAGAAATTTATTTTCTTACAGCTCTGGAGGCTGGAAGTCCAAGATTATGATGTCGGCAGGGTTGGTATCTGGTGAGACCTCTCTACTTGGCTTGCAGATGGCTGTCTTCTTACCGCATCCTCAACACAGTCTTTCTCTGTGTGTGTGCCCTCCTGGTGTCTCTTCCTCTTCTTATAAGGATGCTAGATCTATTAGATCAGGACTCCACCCTAATGACCTCATTTAACCTGAATTATCTCCTTAAAGTCCCTGTCTCCAAATACAATCACATTGGAGGTTAGCGCTTCAACATATGAATTTTTGGGGTGGGGGGAGGACATAATTCAGTCTGTAACACATATGTAAAATACTTATAAATAATGCCTGGCTAATAATGCTCATTATAAATAATGAGCCTGGCTGGCCTATTCAGTAGAACATGGGACTCTTGATCTCGGGGTTGTGAGTTTGAACCCCATTTGTGTGTAGAGATTACTTAAAAATAAAATGTTTTTAAAAAGAGAAAAAAGAAAGAATTCCTGGTACATACTAAGCACTATATGAATGTTTAATATTATGACTACTATTATTATTGTTAGAAAATATACAAAACCACATTGGTCATTATCCTTGGGGAATGAAATTACAAATGCCTGTAGTTTATTCTTTCCCATATTTTCTAACATTTCTATGTTGAACAATTGTATTAATCTGGGGGGAAAATACTACTATTCAATAAAAGACATGGGTTGACACTTGTTTGCAGATCTATACCCATTTCATCACATATTCCCAGCCTTTGCTCTGGATAGGGTTTCAGGTTCTGGCTCAGCTCTTCATATTTGTGGTTGTCAAAGTGGAGAGAAACAAAAACGGGGCTCAGCTCCCACAGGCCCACCAGCTAGAGCTTCCATTTCCTCATGGATGCAAGGCTGTGGGTGTGGGAGCGTCACGCTGTAAGGGCTAGAAAGACCTTTAACAGTGGGACAGTGAGTAAGTCAGTCTGAATTCTTCACTGCAAGCAATAAAATCCATATTGACTATTTTAAGCAGAAAAGGAGCACATTAAAGAATGTTAAGTAGCTCACAGAATTTGTGGAAAGGCTCAAGAAAAAGGGTCAGTTCTCAGCTTCTAGGAACAACTCCACAAAACATCCTTTATACATTGTTTTTGCCCCCAGCCTGTGCCAGTAAGATGGAGACCACACATATGACTTCCTCTTGCTTATTGATGGATTTTGAATCAAAGGTTTACGAGGGTGTATCTCTCACTGGCATGGTCTAAGTCACTTATCCACCCCCTTCCTGCCTAGGAGCCTATAAAAGAGACTTCTCTGGATTCTATCTAACTTCAGGAAAACCTGAGCCCAGAGTGGCTGAGCCCATCCTTGTCTGGCTTTTAGGGCCATGGTCAGGCTGGACACAGAGTGTTGGACACTGGGCCTCAAAGACCAGAGGATGGCCATCTGTGATGATAAAGAGGCAGCAGAGTCATGACCAGTTAATCCTGATGCTCAGAAACCTTGATTTAGCCCCTCCTTGTACCAATGGACACAAAGAGGGACAAAAGCTTGCCCAAGGCTGCACAGCATAGCAGAACTGTAGCCAGGACTGGGAGTGGTGCCCCACTTTGATGCCTGGCAAGTTTTAAGGCCCCACTAGAATATTTCCTCCTTCAGGATGTCTTGCCTGGGTGAGGCCAGGACCAAATGTTTGTCTTCACACTCACCACCTGAACTGTTCATTACTGCTGTTTCCTATTTGCCTTTTTCCCCTCCTTGGTTCCAATCAGGGGGCCAAAACATGTGTTAATGAACATTAGTTGAATGAGTGAATGAATGAATGAAGGGGAGTCTGCCATATGACCTAAGGCAGATGTTCTGCTCCTTAGACACTGGTCTCCTACTCTGTTGAAGAAAATAATCTCTGCATTCTCTGAACCACAGTCTGAAAACATGATCAGGATCCTACCTGCCTGCTCTCTCAGAGGTGCTGAGCTGGGAGGAGATGGATGTGAAAAGAGCTGGCCACTACTGTGGCTGACCTTGCTGATTAAGAGAGAAGTCCAAGGGCCCTCCAGCCTCGACTAAGTATCTCTGGGTCCTGGGTCTCCTCCTGCTGGGTCCCATGCAGTCTGGATGCCTCAGAGTCACAATTGTTGAGGCCCACAGAAGGTCCATAGATGGACACCCACAGAAGGGGAAAGAGACCTCTGGAACCAAGGACAGAAAATAACAAGTCCCTATAGCCAGTGGTAGGAACAGGCCTAAAGTAGAAAGCTACCTGGCCCATGATTCCACAGCTAGGCCCATAGTCTTCCAATCCCCACCCCTCAGGGAGTAGGGGGAGGCAAGCCACTCTTAAAGAAGACAGAAAAATACTCAGTTAAGCTGTAATCTGTCACTGCTCCAGCTCATCTTTTCAAATCAGATTATTCACAAGTAGCAGAGACATCTGTAGGGAGAGTAACTGGATGCGACATCCTGCAGGAGGCCAGGCTAAATGTGTCCCATGACATCATTCTGGAGAGGAGGCTGCCAGGAGCCACGGAAGGGCCTGGAGCATATCTGCACCTGACTGCTGTAGAGGAAAGCTGGACCTGAGGCTAGTAGCATGGCTTCTGGGCCCTCTGTTCCACAAAGAAATTCTTTGTTGCCCCTCCTGTCCTGTGGAGAAATTGCCTGCCCATCTCTATAGACTAATCTGATCTGGAGAGATACCTTCTTTCTACCCAGCCTTCTGGTTCCCCCGGGGTCTCCTTTGGGCACCAGTAAGTCTTCAGTTAATCTGCTGCCAGAGGGAGTTTGGTGGGGGAGGTATTCTGACAGACATGTGACACCCTTTTGGAGCCTTCCAAGCCTGGAGCATGAGAGATTCCATCAAAGTCCCTGCCAGGCTGTGCCTGGGTTCCAGCAGGAGCATTTCTCCCAGAGTCCAGATCCTGCGGTGGGAAAGAAGGTGGAAGGTCCTATTGTAAACATGGGAAGTGTCTCAGAGGCACACATCTGCACATTTACACCTACAGGGTGTATATGTTTGGGGCTGGGTACACATATGCCGTATACTAGTACTACAGGCAGAGGCTGCTGCACAAACTCACACCCTAAATGCTAAGTTGTTGAGCACATGTGCACATAGGGCAGGTGGTCACTGGTGAGTCTGAAGAGACCTCTGGCTCTTCCACTGTATGCCACTTGACCTCTAACCTCCGGTGTCCTACCCTTTTCTTACTGTGTTCTGGGTTGGGCTGCTTGAGCGCTGTCCTCGGTGCTGGATGCCTGGTAGGACAGGCATATTTGAGAACAGGCAAGAGTGTTGGGAGGAGGTGACCTTGAAATCCAGGTGTAAGTGTAGGACCCAGCAGGATATCTACATTTATTTTACACTTATTCTTTTGGAAGAATGTACAGCTGGGGTTTCTCCCTCCATCCCAGACACTGAAACAACCCCTCTGCCAATATTGTGGCCATACGCGCCTGTGGGTGGCCATATAGACATTCACTGTAGCTATGAGGGGCTTCTTGAGGCCTCCTGTGCCACAAATAGCTATGTATGAAGACCATGATCGCCTGTGTCCTCAAGAAACACCTGTGATTCCATGTGGCTTCCTGTGACCCCATGTGGCAGGCTGTGACTACATGGAGCCTCCTGTGACCTTGATGGCCTCAGATCCAACCTTCCCAGAAGGGAAGATCTGAGGTCTCGGGGTCCCCAGGGAATCTGGGCACTAATCTGGCCTCCTAATCCCTTCGCCAGATCCTATACAGACACACCACCTCTCTCCTCACTGGCTTGCGGACTTGGCACTCAGAGGCTCCTGGTATCTGCAAACTTGGGTCCTAGGGGGCGTCCGCGTTAGCGGAAATTGGCCCACAGGTACGTGTGCCTCTTAGAACAGGTGACTGCAACCCCTCTGCCACCAGAGCCTGCCCAGCAATCACGCGGGGTAAGGGTCGCGCAGCAGTGGGGTGGGCGCGGCGTCACGGTCCCGCGCTCTTCTCCCGTGCGCCCCTCTCCTGCCCGTTTTCCCAGAACGCCTGGTCCTGACGTTGGGGGCGGGGGCGCAGAAGGCTGGTTGGCCCTGCGGCCGGCCCCTCCCCCGCCCGGTCTCGGCGGTTCCGACGCGGCTTGGAGCGCTGGAGGCGCCCCGAACTCCGCAGGCTGCGGGGCTGGCAGGGGGCTCAGGTGCGGAGCGCGCGCCGCGCCCTCCCACTCCTGCCAGGACTCCGCAGCGGCGCGGAGAGGGGGGGCGCTGCGGAGCGGGGGGGCGGGGGCTAAAAATACCCGGCGGCGGCGGCGGCGGCGGCGGCGGCGGCGCGGCGACTGCTGGGGCTGCGGGGCTGCGGGCCAGGGAGGCCGTGCGGGGCCAGGCCGGGCCCCGCTTACCGACATGCTGACCTTCTTCCTCGTCTCCGGGGGATCCCTCTGGCTGTTCGCGGGTAAGTCCCCATTCTGTCCTCTTCCCAGACCCCCATCCCCAGCGCGCTATAGGGTCTTGGCCCCGGGTGGAAGTGCGGCCCGCCCCCCCACCCCCCCCACCCCCGTCCCCGCTGCTGAGCGATCCCTTCAAGCCTCTTCCCCCCAACCCTGGCCTCCCAGCTCGTTCCCCCAACCTCCCAAATTCTGGCGGGCTCTGGCTCCGGTTTGAGAAGCTGCTAGGTGTGTGGACATGAGGGGCCTTGCTCTCAGGACCGCACAACAACATCATTCCAGTTCTAGCACCCTCTCCCCTTATAGCGAGCACCATCCGTGGTCGGACTAGGCCGAGCTCACCCGTCACCCAAGGGACAGATGCGGTGCACCCGTGTCCATCCCCTGTATCCTAGAAACCTAGGGTGTTGGTCCCCGACGTTTTACTGCAGGTGGGAGACGTAACCAGCACTGACTTGGGCTTCCTGATCCTGGGCAAGGGTCTCCTCAAGACCCCTCACTGCCCACCCTTGAGCCAGAAATCTTCGCAAGATTTCTGTAGAAGGGTGTTCACCTGACTCCTCAGTTCTGGCCAGTGCTTGTGTCCCCACTGCTCCCAGCCTTCTCCCCTCCCCCCCTTATAGGAGTCAGCTCCTCGCCCCTGCATTCTTTTAAAAGGCTGTGAGGACCCGCTCTGAATTCCTGCCCAGCACTCCTCCCTCCTCCTTCCCCACCACACACACACCTGGGGTCTCACCACAGGCCCGTTCATCCACCAGTTCTGCTGCCTGCACCAGCCAGTCCCCTCTGAGAGCCTCCTGTTCCTCCAGGGTATAATACCACTACAGGGTCTCCACTTCCGGCTGCCCATTTGCAGATTTAAGCCTGATAAGGTATGTGAAGTTTGGAACCTTAAACTGGCCTTGAAAGGGACCTAGTCCAGAGCAAATACTCTTTGAATGTTAATGTAAATAATAAATATTATTATTTCACATGCAGACTACAGCATCAGAGGAGGTAATAAGGTTCTTTTTGAGCCAAAGAAGGGGAAGCCAACCCTTTTGAAAAGCTTACCTGCAGTTTTACATGTATTATTTAAAATTCACAACAAATACTAGGAGTTTGATGGTGCCTTCCCTTTCTCACTGAGGTTCAGAGGTTAATTGACTTGCTCAATGTCACATGGGTAATATCTGGCAGAGTGGGATTTGATGTGAGGTTTCAAGTGAGCAATCGTTGCTAAATGCATGGTGATATCAGGCTTGAACCTTGAGGGTTGGGGGGCCAGGTAATCACCACCCCCCCTAACCCCATTGCCCTGAGTTGGGCCACAGGGATACTTCCCCTGAGCTGGGGAGTGAGTGAGGCCTCTCTAATCCCTTCAGCTCCCTAAGCTCCTTCTGTCTGCCAGTGTCTGAGGACAGGCTGTGCAGGGCCATTCTGGGCCTGATATGCTCATCTAGCAGGCAAGGTCTGGGCTAGAGCTGGGGTCACAGGTAAGGGAGATGGTCTCAGAGCCTTTCCCTAGTGCCAGGACCCTTTGCTCTATCCTTAGTAGGCCCTCACCCAGTGGTGGATCCAAGGGCAACTCTCTGGAACCTTGGTCTGCAAACATAGGGAGAGGTCTGGGGACCACAGAGCCACATGTGCCAGGAGTAATCAGCAACCTTTGAGAAAAAGCTTCTCATAGGATTGGGTACTTGGTCTGAAATTGGGGTTCAGCATAGTTTTGGGTACTTGGTCTGAAATTGGGGTTCAGCGGGCACTGACTCAAACTGGACTTCTGTCTGCTTCATTATGGAGCATTTCCCAAAGTGGTCACATGCCTCCTTGAATGGGAAAACTGCCTCACTGAGGGACTGTACAGAGGCCTTGGAGTGGTCAGGGAGGAAGATTCTTGGCGCAGGTGGCAGCTGCTTCTGTACAGGGCAAGCTGCTCAGTGCAAATAGGAAATTTCTCAAAGATACCACACTTGATATTAGAGTAAGAGACTGAGTAGCAGGCATTGGATGGAATACTCCCTGCACCTGTAGGGGCTCCCAGATTCTCTGTCCACCTTGCTTGGGACTTTGCCTGGACCCCAGCCTTTCTCTGGGGAGAGAGAGAACTCCTAAGCTAAGATTGACCACACATTTGGCCTTGTAATCCCCAGGGTCCCTGGGCAGCTGTCAGATACCTTTGGCGCAGCTAGACACAGGAGATGACCCTCAAGGTGATGTCACTCTTTAGTAAGGTTATGTACTTTTGCCACCCATTCTGGCCCTAAGGAGACAAGGGTTGCCTTCAGAGGACTGCAGGGAGAGGATGATGTGAAGGGTAAGAGGAAGCCCCCCTGGAGGAAGAACTGTCTGTCTAGGGGAGGCAGCCACTTGCTCTGAACCCTAGGAGAACCAGAGATGCATCTGTTGTCTTCCCCACAGAGAAGGCCATCTCTGAGTCCCAGGCCAGCCCATATCTCACCTGTGTGTTAAGCAGTAAATGAGGAAACAAATAAAATAGATCCAGCCTGAGTCAGATGCTGCACCTGGCCCCAGGAAAACATGGTTGGTCTCTGTGCGGTGAGCACTCAGAGGACTGTGGAAGCAATGGATGGGCACTTCTGCCTGGCCATATGGCACCCTTGGGCAAAGTAGAAAGAGACACCCCTCGGAGAGGTGAATTTCTGAAAGGGCATCCTTCCTTCTAGGTTGCTGCAGCCCCATGCCCTTGGACAAGGTCCATTCTGTTCAACCACATACCTGACCACTGGTGGCATCTTAATAGGCTTCTGCAGCAAACAGGGATGTTTGTCAGAGGCAGAGAGGCCAAACTGGGTAGAGAGAGTCAGGCCAGCCAAGGGGTGCAAGAAGAACTGTGGGGGAGTGGGTCTTTATGGTCTTGTGCCCAGGAGCCTTGGTTGTGGGAGGAGGGGATTCTGGAGGAAAGGTTTTTTTAGGTGGCAGAGACCAGGCTGCAGTGGCCAGGCTGAGCCAACAGGGGGAGGCTGGTAGAGCACACAGAGGCTGTTGATGTTTCAGACAAGATTAGATGGCGGCTCAGGTCACTTCTGGGCTCCTGGAAGGGGAAAGTAGGAGACCCAAGCTGTGGCCCTGGGGAATGGGGTTGGCCCAGGTGGCAGAGACAGCTGTGGCAGCCATCTGGCTGTAAGTGTCTGGGGCAGGTGCAGATGTGCACATCTTACGGAGTTCAGCCCTATCAGATCTTCACCTGATTCCAGGCTTCCATTAGGGTGGAGGAGGAGTGTGAGATCTGGAGCCATTACAGGGGTCCCAAGTAGGCACTTGGGGTCCTTACAGATTGTGGAGCTCCAGAAAGAACAGCTGAGGGTATGCCTCACAAAAGAAAATTGTGATTTGCACACAGTGCGCTGCCCTGCGGGAAAGTTCGGACCTCAGCTGGCCCAGCGTGTGGTAAGATACAAGGATCCGGCCAGTGACAGCATACTGACACCAGAGGGCGTCAGAACCTGGCCATTCTGTTCTCTGCCTGGTTTTCTGTCCCACGTGAAAGTAAGGGCTCTTAGGTTGACCTTCAGAAGCCTGACTTTAGCTTGGCTACAGGCCCAGATGGGACCCAGGGCTGTCCCATACATGTAGCAAGCAGGATAAGGAAGCAGGAGGCTCAGGCTTGTTTGCAAAAGGAGGCAATATTTATAGGCATTTGTCTAACATAGACTGCACTTTGTCATTAGCCATGTAATTAGCCTGGTATGTAGTAGGCACTCAAATATCCATTCAGTGAAGTACTGTGGGAGGAGGGTTGTTTTTATGGGGGTGGGAGGAAGTGTTGTTGCAAATGTACTGATTTGACTGCTGTTTCCCTGAGCACCTACCATGTATCAAGCACCGTGCTCTGTAATTCCCTAGCTTCTCATGTAATCTTTCCCACAGCGCTGTAGTGCTGTTATCCCCATTTAACAGGTGAGTCAGTGAGACTCAGGGAGGTTCAGAGGGGAAGCAACTCCTAAGAACTGGGAGCCAGAGCATCCTCTCAGATTTGTAGTCCAGGGAGGGACCACCAGGTGTGAGCAGCCAGGACCTGAGCCCTCCAGCAGGCTCTGTGGTGGGCACAAGCAAGGGAGCCGTCCTTGGAAGGAGGAGGGTTTAAAGAGAGGACTGGCATCAACTGTCAAGAGCAGGGCCAGCACATAGAAGGGTCCCCTTAAATGTTAACTCGAGCTAGGCCTTCCTCAAAACAGGGACAGGGTTCTGACCTGCAGAGAGGGAGTTAGGGAAATAAGGCATTCCTGGCAGAAGGACCAGTATGAGGAAAGACCAGGAAGGCCATAGGAGTGAAGGAAATCTAGGGACAAACTCTCCTTGGCCAGTGAGGTCACGAGGGCTGGGGGTCTGCAGGCTCTGGGGTACCAGCCCAGGCACTGGGCTTTGTTCTGTGTATGTAGTGGCAGCGTCAGAGAAACATAGCCCAAGCTGGTCATGTGAGTGCCCACGGTGACACTACCCTGCATTTCACATGCCGTGTGCATCGCCTAGGGGCACCTGTTCCACTGACCTGCAGTCTTTGGCCTCATACATTATGATCTCCTGGAGGGCAAGGCCAGAGTGTCTCCTCTGTGAGCCCCAATCCAGGGCCAGGCAGAGCATGTACCAGTGTTGGTTACCTTAATGAAGGATAGAAAGAATTTATTGGCTGTTTTCTTACCACACATCAGTTAGCTAATAACAGAATTTGACTGTGCTCCTACTAGGTGCCAGTCTCCATGCCCACCTCGGGATGGGGGTGGGGTGATGATAGTGTAGTAGAAGCAGTGGGGGGGGGGGGGGGAGCAGGTGTGAACTCACTTCAGGCAGGACAGCTCAGCCTTTCTGGGAGAACCCTTAGTGTTAACCCAGAACAGAAGGAGGTGCTCCAAAAGTATTTGTGGAAGGAAGGAAGGAAGGGAGGAAGTAGGCCGGTCGGTAGGTCAATCTAATCCCTAGCTGCAAGTGATTGGTTTGGTAGAGAATATATTCTTCTCTGAGGGCAAGGTCCTTTTGTCTCCTTAGAGCTCCAGTAGGCTGGGAGCTCTGGCCAAGCAGAGCAGAAAGCAAGCAGGCCCTAGTGCTGGCCCCATTTCCTGCCTTTGCCTGGCCAGTGTCCTCACTAGTCACCCATTAGGCCTCAGGGATACTACTTTGGGGTATCCTTCAGGATGCCCAGGCACATCTCCCACCATTGTTTCGCTGCTCTGGGAGCTCATGGTGGGTGGAGTCATTCCCAGACCTGGTTCCTTTTTACGGCTTCTGATTCATGCAGGCTTGATCTTGATCATCTGATTCTGTGACAGGCAGAAGTGGCAAGCTGGGAAATGGGTCGGTATAAATTCTGGATCAAGCTGAGTGATCAGTTCTGAGGCCCAGCCTGTAATCTCAGAACGTGAAAGACATCAAATCCCAAGAAGTCCCATGGGTGCCTACTCCCCTGCTTTGCCTGGAGACATCTTTCTTCTTCAGACAGCTAGTCCAGGCATTTGGATGTCAGTGTCCGTGGAGAACTGGGGGAAGCTCGCTTCTGATTTCCTCTCTGCCCATTCAGTCCTATGTTCTAAGACAGCTGTCTCCTGGGGACTTTAGAGCAGGAAGCCAGGCCAGGATGGTGCTAGTGAGGGAATAATCAGCATCTCCATCTTTAGAGCCTGGGAGAAGCAAATCCAGAATGAGACCTGTTGGGAGTCAGGAAGAGACCCAGCAATTGATGGCTATTAGAGGAAGGAGAGAGGGAACAGGCAGGCCCAGGTCAGAAGGGCTGCTCTGGGCCCAAGGCCACTAACCATCACCAGGAACCCTTTCCTGTTCCCAGAACACTGCACCTGCCTGGACCAATAGCTTGGCAGGTGGATCCCAAGGAACCAGGCAGAACTTAGCCCTGCTACAAAGCCCTGTGTCTCCCTCTAGTGTGCAGATTGTTGTGGGGGCTAAGTGTCTCCAGTCTGGCTCCTGACCAGCAACCCCTGGCCCAGCCTTGGCTATAGACCAAGTGACTGCAAATCATGTCAAGTAGGTAGAAGAGTCACTGGGACGGACAGTGAGGTCAGTTAGAGATTGGACAGCAAACCTGCATAGCAAGGACAATCAGAGGAGGGGGAGGGTTGTTGGAGCTGAGACTGAGTGGCAGGATGGAATAAGGGCCTGTTCAGTGAGCTTGGACAGGGAGGTTGGCCAAAGGCTGGATGGCAATCCTCCAGAGGCCAGCGAGAGGAAGGCAATTACCAGCATGGAGATGGGAGACTCACTGGGACCCATCCAGGCCTGCAGTGACCCCTGAAGTTTGGAAACTGGGGTGTGCATGAAACCACTTAAAGCCCAGGACCTTGCTTACTTCTGGCAGACTTCAGTGTTAACGGTGATATTCCCTTCCAGCAGATGTGTTGGATGAGGTTCTGTAGGGGACATCATCAACTCCCACACTTAGCCCCCCTTCCTGCCTGCAGGCTCTCTCCACAAGCCTGGCTCTGCCTGGAATGGTGGAGAGAAGGGGAGGGTGGGCCTTCTTCTGGCCAGTGGGCTGGTGGGAGATGGGGTATTTATGTCCCCAACCTTCTTGCCCAGGTCAGATATCAGGGAATATTGTGACCCGGGAAGCACCCTTTCCATCTGTATTGAAGTGTCCTTTTTCCTCCTCCTCCTCCTCCTCCTCCTCCTCCTCCTCTTCCCCTGCTGCCTCCTGTCCCTCCCAGGGCTGCTCTCTGAACACTCACAGACATGCCTGGCTTCTTGGCTCTGTGGGTATACTATGTGGCCCCAGCCTCTAGAAGGAAGACCCGTGGGGCAAGCAGTAGTGGACACTCATCCAGGAAGGGCATCTTCGTTGGGCTGAGAAGCTGACCAGGGCAGTTTCCCTCAGATCGCAGGGAATCTACAGAGCGTCCTCTAGGCCTCCTCTTGGTTTCTAATCAGTTTAAGTGGTTTTGTTCTAGATTGTTCCTCGGGCTCACCCATGTGTATCTTTGAGGGCTCCCTGTGTCACTGTCTCCTGCTCATGGGAGTCTGAGGAGCACCCTCACTTAGAGTGCAAGATTTGTACTGTGGAGATAGGCTTAGGTGGCCCTTAGGGATGTCAGAAAAGTAGCATTGGCCTCTGGAAGTCTGAACAAAAGTAAAGTCTGACCTTGTCATGGGGCCTCTGTGGAGGATGGAATCCAAGCCCTGGAG
This sequence comes from Mustela nigripes, assembly GCF_022355385.1. NCBI lineage: Eukaryota > Metazoa > Chordata > Mammalia > Carnivora > Mustelidae > Mustela > Mustela nigripes. Next base: position 69,694,543 of record NC_081568.1, on the reverse strand, counting down.
TGTCCCAGAAGCTTGTGATCTTGCACACTGGGCCTTAGGTTACCAGAAGCCCTGGCCCCAGCTGGAGGGCTCCTGTGCCAGTGGCCTCGGGCGAGGCAGGCGGAGGATGCCCATGGCCTCCATTCTTAAAAAGTCCTCACTGTGCACTGCAGGGTCTTTTGTTTACTGTCATTTCTCTTTCCTTTTCTTTCTGCATGTTTAACTGTCAACACCCTGAGAAGTACCAGCATTTCCCCCTGCATAAAAGGTGGTGACCTGAGAGCCAGCCATTTCTATGTCTGCAAGGGACAAACCCCTGGGGCCTCCAAATGAACTAGTCCCACTCCTTGGTGTCACCCACCAGACCTGACACAGGGCTTTCCTCAGAGACCCCAGAGGCCTTCGGCTCCCTCTGGAACGGTGGTGGGTTTAATAGGAATCTAAGGGATGGGTGCTCTCGGTGGGTCAGTGTGAACAACGTCCAACAACCTTCCCCCAGCCAGCCAGGGCCTCGTTTTGCTTGGGTCTGAAAGAGATTTTTGTTTTCTGGTGAGAACAGCCCCAGTCTGGCGCCAGAGCCAGCAGCAGGAATACAAACCCTTTCATGTGACAGGCCCAGAGTGGAAAGATACAGCAGCAGGCCCTCCCCTGCACTCCTGGGGAGGTGGGTATTTGCATATTCCCCATTCATCCTGGCCTTGAAAAAGAGGCCCGAGTTCTCAATGCTCCCTGCCCAGCTGAGGGCTGGGCTGCTAGAGCCTGGCATTAACCCTGAGGACGCCAAGGGCCCCTGCTGGCAGAGCAGGACCAGGCAACCGGAGGGCAGTGAGAGACCGGAGGACAGTGAGAGACCATGCCCCTGGCCTCCAGAGGGATGGTTTGGGAGGTGACCGGGTCCCACCAGTAGGCAGAGCCTTCGGCTGAACTGAGTGGAACTCGGATTTGTTACTTTTGTGGCATTCAGAGGAGGAACATTGTCAAAGTATGGGGGAGCCAGGAAGTTAAACTATTTATCAAATTTTCCAGAAAATTTACCTCTAACTGAAGGCAAAAAAAAAAAAAAACAAAAACAACTTTCTTTCTTGCTCAGTCTCTTCTGTGACAAACCCAGCGACCCTTGGAACAGCCGGGACAGAGACTGGGTAGCTCATGGCTGTGGCAGCAGCCCCTTCATGAGGGAGCTGGGGCACAGCTTGCCTGGGGGCACTTGGGCATCTTAAAACCCTGGGGCTATTAGGAGCTGTTGGGTTCTGTCAGCTCCTGGCTGTGACACCGAAGGCGAGACAGTACCACGATGTAGACAGTACCACAATGATCTTTTCTCTTCTGCAGCTACTTACTGGCCTCCCAGCCTCGGCTTCCTACCCCTTTTCTCAATGCAGCCAGACTCCTGCCTCTTTCCTGGGACCCTCCACATCTTACAGTGTCTCCCTGCGACTTACCAACCCACTTCCGTCCCTCAGTCCACTTCTCAGAACACTGCTTCCCATCTGCTCCTGAGTCCCTCCTTGCTTCCTGTCCCTGACTAAGAATGTGACCCAGGTTCCTCTTTTGTGCATTTTTTCCTGAGCTGGGTACCAGTGAGAGAATACCCCCACCTCAGCGACCACAACTTTGTCTTAGCAGGACCCTCCTGGAGAAGGTCGCATCCCGTGCCACGGCCACCGCAGGGGACTCTGAGACCCTGGCCCTGCCAGGAGCAGCCTCTGGTCCCTTGAGCTGGAACCTGCTAGGTTCTCAGTATGTCCTCAGTTTGGTCAGGTGACGGAAATGGATCACAGCTCCTGAGGCTAGGAAACAGGCAGTCCTAACGCGGACTGGCTGGGAAGGGAAAGGATCGTGTTGCAGTGACAGGATTTGGCTTCCTGCACAGTTGGGTCTGGCCAGGGGGTGTCCCTCTGGTCTTGTGGTGCTCATGGCCCTCAGTGGCATCCCTGAATTCTGCCTGCTGTCCTGGGGGGCTTGGTATGTTAGGGAGGACAGTGAGACTCGGGCTCACCCACACCGTCGGCCCCGGTTATTGTGCTCTGCAAATATTGCCAAAGGGCCTACTGCCAGTTTGAGCCTCTGATGCCCCTTTTTGCTCGGAATTTTTAGTTGGGCCCAATTCATGGTGAGGACAACATTTATCTCCCAGCTTGTGAAAGACACTCTGTTTCTCTTTGCTCCTCTGTCCTCAAGGTTGTTTGTATTTTTTAAGTTCCCGAAAGTGTCGTTTGAGCCTGGCTGCCCAGTGTTATCGTCAGGAATGTGGGCCCATGTTCCCTGACCCGGGCTTTGGGTGAGTGGGATTCTTTTGAGGTGCTGGCGTGGTGAGAGGAGAGGAGGGCAGTGAAGGCAGCTTCCTGGATGCTAAATGAATTGCTAAAGGGAGACATGATCAAGGTGAGTCGGGGCCTGTTGGCAGGGGTGGCCGGCCCCATGCTGTTCTCAGGCCCAGCCTGCCAGACGTGGGCTTTCCCACACTGAAGAGGCTTAACTGAACCTTCAGAGCTAGAATCAGGCTTCTTGGGGAAGCTTGGCAGGTGAGTCACTGTGTAACCCAGCAACCTGCGTCCCAGCCTCTCGGGGATGTGCGGCAGCTCTCACCTGGCAGGTCCCCCGTCGGGGAGGCCCTGGGCCCCATCTCTGCCCCAATTGTCTGTGGTTCTGTGACTAATTAAAACCCAAGAGGAAGATGGAAATAAAGCCTCTCGCGCATGATAGAGCCAAGCATGAGTATCTGTGCGCACGGGGTGGAGAGTGGGCCAAGGGTAGGCTGCTGGGTTTGTGTGTCTGCCTGTCAGAGTCATACAGGTGTGGTGGTGAGATCCCTGCTTTTCTTACCCTAGTGGCTGGGTCACACCCTTACTGGGACAGAACTACTGCCGGGCTCTTCCTCCCCGGCACCCGGGGGCGGTGGCGGGGGAGGGTCCATCAGCCAAGACCTGGGTTGTGGCTGCTGAATTTCCTGCTCCAGAAGCCGTCCCAGGAAGCATTAAACAGAGATTTTGTCTTATTTTTAAAACCTCCCTGAAGATGTCTAGAGGAAAGTAAGGGTCCTGCCGAGAAGGAAGAGATAGGAGCTTTGAGAGCAGAAGGTGGGTCCTCAGGCATTTGTGTATATTAAAGCTTCCTCGGGGCGGATTGGAGGAGGCTATGGCCTGGGGGCCTAGATAGGCTCCTATCAAATTCCAGGAGAGGGCAGCTGAAGCAGGAAACTCTCCTCTGGGCGGCTCCAGCTCCAGGGTGGTGGGCTGAGCCGTGAGGACCACATCAACCTCAGGGAAGTGTTGCAAGGTCTGTGGGCTCCAGACTGGTTGTGCCCGCAGTCCCTTAGGAACGAGCTCAGAGCCTTGGACCGTGGCGTGGGACCGCCCTGCTGCTGAGGAGGTAGGTCGGACTTGGATAGACAGTGACCACATTTTGGCAGACTGGGAAGCACCAGGTGTGGGTAGGGCCTGGAGGGCGGTGAGCTAATTACTGTGGCCTCAATTTGCATTTTACTCTTAAGCAGTGGTGACCATCTTCCTCCTGTGTGTTCAGCCATGTACTGGTCATGGAAGTGGGAGCCTCATCCCCACCCCTCATCCTATGGAGACAGACCTTGGAGAAGTGGGGCCCTGGGAGTCCCTGGGACCTCTGGTTCCAGTCTGTCTTCCAAGGGTGCTGAGAGAGTTCAGAGTTCACCTCTGGTTCCACCGGGCCAGGGTGTAGATTCTGGCTTGGGATGGCCGTATCTCTAAGGACAGGCATTGAGAAAGGGCTGATGTGCTGGCCTGGGGTCTTGCAGAGGACAAGCCAGTATCTTCTATCTGCTGACCCTAATCCCTATTGGAGAACACCCAGGGCATCTCTGAGCAGATGTTTTATCTGGGACTGTGCTCAGTTTCCTTCTTCTCCCCAAGTAGACAGGTTGTGACCTTTGGGGTGGCGGGGGAGGAGAGGCAGCCCCTGGAACTCTGAGAGGGCCTGGAGGTGGAGTCTCCTGGGCTTCCAGATGTCTCACTCAGCCAGAGATCTGGCATCTGCACCCCCACGCCCGACTACTTCCTACCACTTCCGCCACTCATGCAGGCAGCAAGTCTCCAGCCCCCAGCTGAAGCTCTTGCCCCTAATCAGTGTCATAGATGGGTGTGTAAAGAGCCTTTGTCCTTAAGCAACCCATTTGACCAACTCTGTCCAAAACTGAAGACAGAGTGGGGGAGAGGGCAGAAGCCGTGAGCCAAGCTCTGGCCACCCGGCAGAGTGGGGGTTAAGGCGAGTTGCTTGGCTCTAAGCTGATCTGAGCCAGTGCTGCCCAGTGTGCAGATGGGGGGGGGGGGCAGCTCCTCATAGAGCTGTTCTGTGCTCAGGTCCCTGCCAGACCTGCTCCCGCGGCCGCCAGGGAGCCACTGCCACCTCTGCTAACGCCGCCGCTGCCACCCGGCTTCTCAGAGCGGGCGGCTGTTGCCATCCGCTGTCCCCAGGAGGGCAGACTTGGGGCAGGGCCTTCGCCACTTTTGTGCTTTGCTCAAGATGTGGTAAGCTCTCTCCCTGAGCCCCACACACCCTTTATAAAGGGAGGCTGGTACTAGTGGGACCAGTTCATCCGCCTCCCCAGTGCCAGGAGCCCTCTGGAAAGGTAGGGTGTAAATGCATGTCCTTTTGCAAGTTATCTTTGAGCCCTTCTGGCTGGCAAAGAGACAGAGTAACTGCTTTAGCTAACTACTGTCTATGAGTGTTTCACTTACTCTGTGATTGGCACCACATTCTCTGACCCTGAGCTTCTTTGAGAAGAAGCCCTGAGGGGTCAAGTGACTTATCCAAGGTCATACGGCTATCAAGAGTGTGAGTCGATTTGGACCAGGTCAGTGCAGCACCAGAACTCGCCTTGGAACCTTTTCCCTGCCTTGTTTGCTGGAGACCCCGGTCCCTGGGAGAGGTTGTGATTTTCTTTTTGAAGCTTTTCATTGGGAGGTAAGGGTGTTCTTTAATAATCCGGTGGCTTGCCTTGCGCTGCCTACCATTTCCGAATTCCTCAGAGGTTTTCAGAAACTCAACCCTGCTGCAAGGGCCCTCACCCCACTCCAGTTTGATACAGAAGGAACATGGGTGATTCTAAAAGAAGGGAAGAATCTGAGGGTCAGGTTGTTCTTCAGCACTGGGCATGATGAGTTGGACTTTTATCCTAAAGTAGTAGTAGGGAGCCAAATAAGGTCTTTGAGTAGTAGCATGACATAGTCATGTCTGTGTGTCGGGAAAATACACTTGGTATCAATGTAGGCACCAGTCAGAGCAGGGACGCCTGTGAGGAGGCTGGTGTGGGAGTCTGGACTATGCTTGCTGGTGGCTGGACCGGGCCAGGAGCTGTGGGGTGAAGAGGGGTAGTCACCTTTGAGGGGTATTGAGGAGGTGGCCCTGACAGAGCCACCTAGCCAAGTTGCCAAGGTCTAGAGTGCTGGGGCTAGGAGGCCAGTTCAGTAGAGGGTCCTTGGTGCCAAGCCATGGGACTCAGGACCATCTCTACAGGGACTGTGCCCTGAGCTCTGCCTCAACCACCTGGTCACCATGGCACCAGCATGCCTCCCACCAGGGTCTCTTTCCTCCCATCCTCTCCCTTCCTGCACAGCTCTGTCTCTTACCACCTACCTTCCCTGTGCCCCAGTGAGTGCAGGGCCTACTATGGTGGGGGTAGTCCCAGGTCCTTAACCTGTGCCAACAGCTGTATCCTGAACTGTTCTGTGCCAGAGGAGAAGAAGGCATAGGATACGCCGGAGGAGAGGAGACTGGTTTGAGCTGAGGGCGGGGTCCTCCTTCAAGGTGAATATTTACAAACACAGCAGCTCACTTGGCAACAGGGCACCACTGATTCCCTTGGGTGCTGCCCACCCCCCCATCCCTGTCCCATGCTACTGAAACCAGGAGAGGCTCCTGGGGCCTGGGAGGAGGCAGCTACTGCTAGCACCCCAGGGACCACCAAACCCTACCCTAGTCCAACGGAGAGGGAGTGAAGGTCAGAGGAGGCCAAGGCCCTGTGAAATAAGGAAAGGAGACCAGACTCCCAGACCTAGGCTCTACCCTGCCCCCATGCCAAGTGTTTGGTGGCATGGGTTGGCTCTTAGGCTCGTGTCCTCAGAAGACCTGAATTTGCAGCTCTGCCCTGCAATGGCTCCCAGTTCTCTGGGTAGATGCATACAGCCCTGACTGTCAGAGAAGGCTGACGAGCCTAGAAGCATGATAGGGTGCCCAGCTGATTGCCTTGTTGCTGCCCACCAGGCAGGGGTGCAGGCCCAACCTGAGGAGAAGTGGGGAGTCCAGCCCTTCCTCCAGTACCTCCCATTGCCCCAGGCAAGTGGGCTTCCTGGAGAGAAGTGCCCATCCTGGAGAAGCTGGTGAGTGGAAGGGCACCCATGCCTAGTGTGTGCATGGTGGAGAAACAGCCATGGGCCTGACTGGCAGCTGCCACTTCCCGGGCTCTGGCGGCCTCATGCTGCCTCCCACCCCTGTGGTCTTGGCCTGGGCTCTTCTGAGCAGGTCTGGAGCTGGTTCTGTGGGAGCTTGACACCCTTGGACATAGAGGTGTGGGTAAGGGTGGTCCAGTGCTGGCAGGGGTGGGGTGGTGATACCACATGAGGTCGTGGTTTGGGAGGCTGTAGTCTGAGGCCTGGATTGGGCTCCTCCTCTTGCTCCCTGTGTACCTGCAGACAGCAGCTACCTTCAGAGGCACCTCTGTGCTCCCATCTCAGTTGAGGGCTTCTGCTTCCCAGACACAAGCAATTCAGGAAGGTTAGACAAGTTCTGTTTTTCCCTATCCTGGGGACTCTGATACTTTGGTGACTTCTGAGAGTGCACGTACCTAGGAGGCCAGCCTCTCAGACTGGTGGCAGTGACCTTTGTACAACATTTCCAGAGCTCAGACTTAATATCCTGAGCAGGATATTCAGCTGGCTCAGTGTTCCCCACTCTGTCAGCTCCAGCCTTTGTGTGTTGGCTTCCCTCTGCTCAGGACACCCTTTCCTCTTTGTCTGTCTGTCTCAGCATCAGTACAACTCCCTGCCAGAAGCAGGTCCTGACTCCCCTGAGTCGGGCACCTTCTCTGGCTCCCTATGTCTGATCACGGCCCAGACTCTGCTGCACGGCACCGCCCCCTCCCTCATGTGTCTCTTCCATGGGACTGAGGGCAGACCCACATGTGACTTGTCCCAGGGCCCAGCCCTGAGCCAGAGGAGAGTAGGGAGGGTTTGCTCTGCGATTGGGGGTTGGTTGGGTGGATGGATGACTTGGCCATTCTGGGCTGTGCTCTGCGAAAACCCCAGCATGGCAGCAGAGACTGCAAATGCCACGTTCTCCTGCAGCTCAGCGCCCGGCAGTAACTGCCGAGGGCTAAGGACTGCTGATAGTGGGCTATCTTTGCAGGGTTCTTGCTGACATTTTTGGGACCACACAGCTGAGCTCTTGAGCTTGTCCAAGGCTTTTCAGCCCATTGACTCAGTTCAGCCCCATTAGAAGAAACATTAGGCAGCTTGGAGCCTACCCCAAGAGCTGATGAGCATATCTGGATTTTCTATATGTGGACTAAGTCACTTACCTGCTAGGCATGGCCATGACACAGTCACCTCGTCTGCAGCTTAGGGAAACAAATGTCCTGAGGAAGCTAGCTGATCACCTGCCCAGGGTTTTCCCCAGAATGGTTTTCCTTGGTGAATTCACTGGGGTCCATAGCCAGGTCTCTCCTCTGCTGGTGTGGCACCTTCTTGTGATTGATATGCCAGGAGTGGTTTGTTCCTGTGGGATAGCCTGTTGGCTGATCTGACTTGAGGAGACTGCCAGGAAAATTGGGTTTCCAGCTCAGGAAACTCAGTGGGAATGACCATGGTGCCTGGGGGTTTACATTCTCTGCTCCCCAGGGAGCCCCCAGAGTCTCTGGGTGGCTCACGAGTGTTTCCAGGACTCAGACCGCCTGTTGTGCCATGCACAGAGCATCGGCTCCTGAGGGGCTGCAGCTGGAGCCCCACCTCTGTCAGGTGCTTGGACCTGCTTGGACTGGGCAGCCTCCCTGGTCGCGCATGGCGTGCCTCTATGAGTATGTGGCTGAGTGATGCTGTCCCCATTCTAAAGATGGGCAAGAGGAGGTCCACAAAGCCGGGGTTATGTGAAACCTTGTGTGGCTTGTGAGTGAAGGAGAGGGGATTTGAAACAAGATTTGCCTGCTTTCTTGGCAATGATTTTGCACATCACTGACCTCATCTCTGGTGTGGTGATGTTACAGTTTAGTACAAATATTATTTGTCAGCATCTCAGCAGATCTCTCCTCTCTCAGGGGTCAGGCAATTCCAGCTTGGCTCATATCCTGTGGCGGTAGAGTGGCTATTGTTGGATTTCTCATTGTTTCCCAAGAAGCGAAACCATAGCCATGCTTCCAGAGGTAGAGGGCCGGCAAGGAGAGTGGCTGCAGATGGGGAAGTGGTGCCTGGAGCCTATCCAGCCCTCAGCAGGCTAGTAGACCTGTAGGTGTTTTGTGGCATTACTAGTCTAGATATTCCTAGGCAGTGACTCCAAGGAGGCCCCCATGGGGATAAGAGCATCCAGTGCCTGGTCCATCCTTGCTCCTTCTCTCAGTCCTAAGCTTAGATCCCTGAGCCCAGCTGGCCATGTCCGCTCTGCCAGCACGGTTCACTTAGGGGCCATTGGGAGGACGTGGTAGCTTCTGGGACTGCTCTCTTTGAACCGTTAGTCACTAATGCTTCCCACAGAAATGCTTCCCCTGTCCACCCCAAGGCATCCACTCTGTCCCCAGGTAAGCTCACTCTGTCCTCTCAGGCTGGGGTGGGCAAGCATGGTACCCTGACCACCATATCACAGGAAATGCTGATTACCCCCAGGAGAACACACAGCACCTTGCTGAGCCCTTTCTCTCTGGGCTTTGCTTCCTTTCCCTTCCCACCAGTTTAACCTGTGCTTCCTGGGCCACTCCCGTTTCCTTTACACATTAGCGGATGGGATATCCAGTTAATGGTGGGTCACCTGTGCCTCTTGGTGCTTGGTCAGGGGCAGTGTGGAACCCCAGCGCATAGTGGTCAGCGGTCTGGGGCCAGGGAGTGATGCCTTGACCCTTCCCTGGCTGCTCTTGGTAATGCTACTGTTCCTCAGAAAGTTGGCCACAGCATCACCTCTGACCTTGGCAAGACTTTGGCTCCAAGTTTTCTTAAGGAGCACCTATGAGGGTGTGGACCTGGGGGTACCCTGCTGTGTCACTCCTTGGAACCTTGCCAGATAGAGTGATGCCCTCATGTCATGAAGGCCAGAAGTGTCTGTCCGGATGGGTCTGTGGGTTCTGCTCCCCTTGCCTTCTCTATTTCCCTCAGGGTCAGGGCCTGGGACTGGGAGCTTGGGGTAGAGTGGGAGGAGCCTGCATCAGCCCATTCATTCTGGCCATTGTGTTCCTCATACTCCAGGAGCAGAGGTAAGGACACTGGTCTGACCATACTGGTCTGTACCCAGATTTGGGGGCCCAGAAGGCTTTACTTCCAGAGCTGTCAGAGCACGTGCTGGCCTCCAGAGAATATGGAAGCATCTGTCAGTCGTGGCCCAGGATCTGAGCATGTGGTTCTCAGAACTGGGCTGGATGTGCAAGTGTCAGGGGTGACTCCTCAGGGTTCTGGCCTGTCACCTAGAAAGGTCCTTCTAGAAAGCCAGCTTCTGGGATATGCAGTGTTACACCAGGCGACTACACACCCAGCTAGCCCAGGGCCCGCCATACAGTGTATTTGGCCGGGATCTGGCTGAGGTCACTGTGCCGCTTGTGACCCAAGACAGATGGAAGGACAGACCCAGGACTCCTCCCTGGCCTGCCATCCACTCTCCTCTCTCACCGCCTATTGTTTCCTGCAGAGTTCATCCTCTCGCTTCTGGAGAAGATGCAGACACAGGAGATCCTGAGGTTGCTGCGGCTTCCCGAGCTGGGGGACTTGGGCCAGTTTTTCCGCAGCCTCTCAGCTACCACCCTCGTGAGTGTGGGTGCTCTGGCTGCTGTCCTCGCCTACTGGTTCACGCACCGGCCAAAGGCCTTGCAACCACCATGCAACCTCCTGATGCAGTCAGAGGAAGTGGAGGTGAGCAGAGTGCAAGCAGCTGGTCTGTGGCAAGTAGCAGGTAGAGGCGTTTTGAAGGTAGAAGCCCCACTTGCAGCTGATTTGACCCAAAATGGTACAGAGAATCTTGTTTTCCCCTGGCAGTGAGCCAGTAAGACCCCCAGGGGCCTCGAACAGGGTCTCCGACACAATGCTCCTCTGCCTTTTCTAGGAACTGAGCATGAGCCCTGGGCAGAGCCCAACTGTGGCCTTGCACTGGATCTCTAGTTTATCTGCTTCTTGGGTGGGAAGCCTTGGCTCCCTGGTGCTTCAGTAGAAAGCCTAAGGTTCTCAAGGGGCCACCAGGTAACTTCCCTCTTGGTCTCCCCGTGTCAGCCCCTGGTCTAGAGCTGGGACTCAGAACTGAGCCCACCCCATGGCCCTGTCTTCCCAGGGCACATGGGCCCCCAGGAGGGCCACCAAGGAGAGGAAGGGCAGTGGTCCAGCCTGGACAAGGGTATTCCAGGCTCAATCTAAAAGGACTGGTGAGAGTTCTTTCTTTCTTAAGCTTATGAAATTTATTTTGCCTTTTAAAAAATTGTCTTTTTCCTATTTATTCATTTTGACTAGTTAACATATTCACACTTCCAAAGAGGAGAAGTTGTAGACTGAAGATCTACTTTCTTCCCCTCGCCTGCAAGTTCTCCTCCCCAAGGAACATTCCATGAGCAAATGGATAGTTATCTGCCCTCTTTTTTTTTTTTTTTAAGATTTTATTTATTTATTTTAGAAAGAGAGAGTGAGAGAGGAGAGGAGGTAGAGAAGGAGAGGGAGAGAGAATCTTGAGCAGACTCTGTGCTGAGCATGAAGCCTGGGAGGAGAGGGTGCTTAATCTCACGATCTGAACCGAAATCAAGAGTCAGATTCTTAATTAATCCTCTGAGCCACCCCAGCACCCTGCCCCTCTTTCTGAACACTAACTTGCTGCACACACAGTTCAGTGTCTTGCTGTTTTGCTCTTAAGGGTGCATCTTGGCAACCATGAGCATAGCAGAGTTTTGTGTGGTCAGAGAAGATGCAGGTCTAGATAGGACAGGGATCTTTCAGGGCACTTTTCCAGCAGGAGGCATGATGTGTGCAAAGGTGTGGATATGTGATCTTGCACCTGGTGGCTTTGGGAAATTATAATTCACATGGAATGGCTGGACAGTGGAGGGGGTAACCCTGGACTAGCAGAGTGGTGACCAGAATGGCCTCTGGTGACCCACAGCCCCAAAAGGTTGGCCATGCTTCTTACTAGCTATATGGTCCTTGGCAGTTTCTTAACTCTCTGAGCCTCAGTGTCCTCAACTGCCAAGTGGGTAATAAAAAGAATGCCCACTTCCTAAGATTGTGGTAAAGACTTGGTAAGATGACACAGAGAAAGCACTAGACTAACTGTTTTGGTAGGCTTGAATTACAACTTGTTTGGAGAGGCCAGTAAGGACAAAGCCCGATGGTCTAAGAGCCTGGAGGCAGGCAGCATGGATTTGCTTTGGGTTTTCAGTAGTAAAGAGCCACAGGTCCAATTTGTGATGTAGAAGGATTGAGAGTCCTGGACAGGAGTGTTCCCAGGCAGGTACCTTCAGCCAGTACACAAACTAATTCATACTACTATGTGAATGATGGATGGCACCTAAATGATTCTTAACATAGGGATGCAGCAGTAGCTGGTGATGAGGACCATCCCGATGCCAGAGGATGACCTGACACCTACTGGCACTCCCCACGGAGTGACCCATAGCTGTATATGAACCGTAACTGGAATTCTGGATGTTTTGTGGGTGTTGCGTGCACCTATGGGAGACCAGCATACTGGGCCTATGTGCATGAGCCAACTGCGTTGGAGTGAGGGGGCGTACAGGTCAAGTGTGGAGGTCGTGTGTGTGCCTTCCAGGTGTTCTATCTAGGCCCCATGTGTGAATGCGTACAGCATGTCACAGTCCCACCTGTGTGGCCCTGGTGGGCGTCCACGCTGTGTACAGCCTGGTGCGTCCTGGTGCCCTCTCCTGATACCTCTGCCTGCCTCAGTCAGCTTCCCTGGCCTGTGCTTGGCTCGTAGGACAGTGGTGGGGCCCGGCGATCTGTGATCGGGGATGGCCCTCAGTTGCTCACCCACTATTATGATGATGCCAGGACCATGTACCAGGTGTTCCGCCGTGGGCTCAGCATCTCAGGTAAGAGGGGGCATAGGGGTGTGCAGGAGCTGTGGTGGGAATGAGCAGGTACAAATGTGGGGAGGGGCAAGCCAGGTACTGGGGGCCTGGGAGGAGAGCGGTACTGGGGTTCAGAGGAGAAAAACCACTGTTAGCCCTTCTCCTGCCCAACTGGAGAAGTAGCTGCAGTATGTGGCCAAAGGGCTGACCTCAGCTTTGTTCTAGCACTTAGGACTTCCTGACCTTAAGCTGGCTTTTAGCCCATACTTTATACTCCCATAGGCAGCCCCTCATAAGCTTCATACTGCCAGAGCACTGGCTGGCACGGTTCAGAACCTGGGCCTCTGCGATGTCTAGGTGGGCCAGGGTAGGGGGCAAAAGGAGATGGTCCAACAGAGGCAACTTTCCATGGCTAGGTCTGCCCCATGGCTAGGTCTCTGTGTCCTCCTGGGGCTGCATCAGACAGGTCATGGTGGGAACTGGCATTGTGTCATTCCCCATTCCTGGGCCTCCCTGATCCCTGAGGACACATCATGCTGTGCACTTTAGGCCTTCTTGGGCTTCAGCAGGTTAGACAGGGAGCTAAGGGGCAGTTCGCCTGACTCCTAAATTAGCCACCCCACGGCCTGGGATGGCCATTCAGGCATCTGATGAGCAGCTGCAGGTGACAGCCCACCCTACCATCCTCCCTGGCACAAGACCCGCTTATCTCCCTGCAGGGAATGGACCCTGTCTTGGCTTCAGGAAGCCGAAGCAACCTTATCAGTGGCTGTCCTACCAGGAGGTGAGTGACAGAGGACAGGCCCCACCCTGTCAACCCATGTAGACCTGGCATTGGGGGGTACATGGGCACCCTGCAAGGTCTCAGAGGGTCATTGTTTCCTTGTCTGGCCTGTTTGCCAGACTCCTGGCAGCTACCTCACAGGGCTTCCAGCCGATCTGTGTAGGGATTTGGGAAGGTCTCAGACCTGTAAGAATCCCCACCTGGGGATCTCTCTTCCCTGATGAACATTGCTTTCCATCGCTTCCCCATGTCTGTGTGCAGGTGGCTGACAGAGCTGAATTTCTAGGGTCTGGACTTCTCCAACATAATTGTAAACCAAGTACAGATCAGTTTATTGGCGTTTTTGCTCAAAATCGGCCAGAGGTAAGCATCTGCCTTGAATGGTTTTAGAGGTATCAGTGGAGTAGGGGTTTGAGTATTATACACAGCCCTGCTCCCATCTGGGACAAGAGGAAAAATGGATATCCTTGGTGTATGCCACCTCTCAGTCTCTTGGGTTTGCCTCTAACCATGAGTGGACAACCCAGACAAGCTCGGTCTATCCACATCAGCCAGCCCCACAAATAGCTGTTCCCTGAGCCATGTGGGAAGAAGGACCCAAGGAAGAAGGCCATGCAAGCCCTTTAAGTAGACTTGGGGCTGTTTGGAGTCTCAGAATTCCCTGGGGCATGCATGATCCCGAAGGCTGTGTGTAAGTGGGCACAACCAACTGGCTTCATAGATGCCTTGCCACATGGAGAGGGCCAGAACAGAACCTTCTCAGTAGGACCCAGAACAAGTCCTCCAGTTGTCTGGGCATAAGGGCCGTATAGCCCTCCTATGTGCTCTGAGCTCCCCCAACCCCAGACCCATGTGTTTCCACAGTGGATCATCGCAGAGCTTGCCTGCTACACATATTCTATGGTGGTGGTCCCGCTCTATGACACCCTGGGCCCTGGTGCTATCCGCTACATCATCAGGACAGGTGAGCCCCTACATCCCCTTCTTGTCACTGGCAGCCAGCCCTCCAAATCCCCAACTCTCATGTTATACTACTTGTCTGACACTGATAAGCTCTTGGCTTCCATTCTCAAAGAACATTTTCCATTTTGGCCCTTGAGTTGGCTTTCCCCACTTGGACTTCACCTAAAGGCACCTTCCATGGGGCCTGGCTATCATGAAGGAACCTCTGCACCAGCCCCCACACAGGCTTCCAGTTCCCTGAGGGTTAGTATAGCTTGGGGCAGATGCCCAGGGGCAGGGGTGGGGGTGGCAAATAGTTCATGCAGACCTGAGATTATGGAGCCTGAGCCTGTAGTGAAGGAATGCTTGGAATCTGCTCTAGGAGATTCCCTGGCCTTTTGTCCTTGGCTTTTCCCTAGCTCCCTGCGTTTTCCTTTCTGTATAGCACACAGCCCCAAGTGCCTATCTTTTTTTTTTTTTTAAGATTTATTTATTTATTTGACACAGAATGAGAGAGAGAGAGAGATCACAAGGCGCACACAGGCAGAGAAGGGGGAAGCCGGCTCCCTGCTGAGCAGAGAGCCCCGATGCAGGGCTGGATCCCAGGACCCGGAGATCATGACCTGAGCTGAAGGCAGCGGCTTAACCACTGAGCCACCCAGGCACCCCCGTGTTGTGCCTATCTTAATGTATTTATTTACACGCAAGCTCGGGCACACCCAGACTGTGGTTCTGTGGCTTGGCCCATGTACCCATGGTCACAGCCTATGCCCACACAGCATGACTTTCCCTTCAGCTGACATCAGCACCGTAGTTGTGGACAAACCTCAGAAGGCTGTGCTGCTGCTGGAACATGTGGAGAGGAAGGAGACTCCAGGGCTCAAGCTCATCATCATCATGGAACCGTTTGAGGAAGCTCTGAAAGACAGAGGGCAGGAGTGCGGGGTGGTCATTAAGTCCATGCAGGCTGTGGAGGTGAGGCTCTGCTCCTGGGCTGTTCTTGGGCCACAGCTGGCAGGCTACCCAGCCAGAGCAGCTGGTTATCTGCCCCTCTCATGCCCTGGGGTGGGTGTCTTAGGTCATAAGGACATGTCAGGGTTGAAACAGGGCAGGCTTCATGAGGGCTGATGGTGGGGGCTGGGACCAGGGTGCCTATGGGCATCCTCTAGGCAGCAGGCTCCGTTGGCTGGCACAGTTAATGACATAGGCACCAACAGGGGATGGGGGTCCCAGCCTGCCCAGAATTACTCATGTAGCCTCTGGGGCTGCCTTTTCTCCAGCCCATCTGAACCCGAGGACTATAAACAGACATTACAGGAGTCTTTGAGGTTCTTTAAATGTGCAGAGACTCCCAGCGGCCAGCGGAACTAGTTTTTCTGTGTGTGACCTTCCTCGAGGTGTTGGTTTAGTGGCAGCTTATGGCCTGCTAGCGTGACACAGGCCATTCTGGCCTCCAGGGCCTCATGCCCTGCTCAGTAGCAGCTGACCTCCACCGTACCTTCCTGGACATCAGCTCCTGGGCTCCCCCCTTCTCTTCCTGCATGCTTGTCTATTCTGGACAATGCTTGTAATAGCTGTGCACTTGTACCCTTCCATGGCTTTTGGGGGCCACATTTACACTGGCAGCCCCCATCTGCCCCTCCAGCCCTGACCCTTTATCTGGAAGTCCCAGCCACCTAGCCCCTCTGTCCTGAGCACTTGTCCAGATGGGCACCTCAAGCCATTTCCCACTGTGCATGGACACAGTGCCTCACCTTTCCCTGGGCCTCAGCCCCTTGTCTATAATGTGTGGGGTGGCCCAGGCCTGGATGCGTATTTGAGGAGAGACTGCTCAGGTGGTTTCTCCACATGGGCTACATCTGGACAGGGAATCCTGAACTCTAGACTCAGCACAAGAGCAAGGCATACTAGGCTGAGTTTGTTTTGATTTTTTGTTTCCTCGTTTGATTTGATGGATGAGAACTTTTGAGCATTTAAAAATGGTACCTTTCTCTTCCAGGAGTGTGGCCAACAGAATCATCAGGCTCCTGTGGTAAGCTCCTCTGCCAGCAGGTCTTTCTTGAGCAAGATGCTGTGCAGAGCTGATCCTCACAGACACCCCCCTCCCCAGGAGCTTGATAAGAGGTCAGAGTAGCACCCCTGTGCTGATTAACAACTACACTAAGCAGCTTGTGAAATGCATGCTCAAAGTGCCAGGACTTCTGTGGGTGAGGATTTAGAAAGTGACCTGGAACAGGAGTCAGGTGTTGAGGAAGGAGGGAAAAAGGGCAGCCAATCCTGGCCTCTCTTAGTTCTCCAGGAGGATTTTCTTTGGGACAGTGCATGGTTTTCTTTGACGGTAGTGAACTCTGTAAAGACGGGGAGAGCAGAAGCTGTCTTTCTTCATTTTTGCTTTGTGATTTTTTTTCTGTGTTGCCCTCAAGTGATACTGCCTGGGGTTGAGTCACCAGTGACAGTCACTGGCCCTGGGAGGGCCCTGTAGGGGTTCTCAGCTTGCTTACAAGGCCTCTTGCCTTCACTCCTCCCTCTAGCTTAGCCCTTCCCCTCTTCTTGCAAGGCCCTGAGTTTTCTCATACATGGGCTGGCCATCACAGGTGGCTCTGGGAGGTGCCCACCTCCCACACACAAAACACCAGCCTTAGACTGCTGTTCTCCGACCCCCTGGCATGCCCTTGCTTCTACCAGGCCAGTTCTCTCCCAGAGCCCATCCTCTGTTCCATTTGTCTGAAGGGATCTGGCTTGTCCCTCATTCTGAACTTGTGTCACGTCCTCTGCATGTGATCAGATGTGCTCAGCTCTTCTGGTGACCCCAGGACCGTGTATCCTGTGTCAAGGACAAGGGCCTGACGCAGAGCAGTCATGGTGACACATGGGTGACCCAGTGGTCACCCAGTGGGAAGCTCAGTTCCTGCGCCACATGTTCTGCTCCCAAGCCTAACCACAGACATTTGGGAGAAAGTGGGAAGGAAGGACCACTGGATCACATGCCTCAGGCCTAGATGTGGCCACTGCAGCCCAGTCCCATCTAGAATTGAACTCTGATTCAAGTCAGGGAGGCAGCAGATGCTGGTGAGAGCTTTGTGGGACAGATGGACTTCCAAGCTCCTATTAGGGTTCCTCAGCCTCTCCTCCCCTTTCCCAGGGACATGCCAGCCTGCCCTTCTGACTTCAGTGTGCAGGGCATGCGCCTGGACCCACATGGCCCCATACCCACTCATGGCGGGTGGGGGCGCAAAAAAGGGCCGGCTGGTAGAGAGGCCTGGAGATCCTGGGCCCTGGTTGGCCACACTGGGTACCTTGAACTCACGCCTCTTCTCCACCCTGCAGCCCCCGAAGCCCAGCGACCTCTCCATTGTGTGTTTCACAAGCGGCACAACAGGTGAGCAGAGGTGCCCAGATCACCATCCGGGGCCACGGGCAACCTTCTCTAGCAGCCTTGGTGGGGCGGATTCAGGGCTCTCTGGTGTCCTGGGCGGCATGGGCTGAGCCTTGTCCTATGGCTGGCTCCAGACACTGGGCCCTTCCTGCCACTCCCAGTGCCCAGTAGGAGGCAGCCCAGGTGGCTGGACGTGAATGGACAGTGTAGTCTGAGAGGCGTGGGGTCGGGGCTCACCAGTACCTAAACTGGGGTCAGAGGAGGACTGGGTAGCCGAGTCACTTCATCCCTCCCTGAGAAGCAGCTCTCACCCCGCTGCTTCCTGCCCCTGGCTGGCCTTTGTGTCAGAGATGGGGAAGAAGTGTGGGGTTTGGTGTCTGAGAGCCTCACTTTGAATCCCACTTCCCCTACTTGCTGGGGGGTCTGAGCCAGTCACGTAAACTTGCTGCCACCACTCTGCGCAGCTTCTCACCTGGGATGGGGGCTCTTGAAAGTGCCAAAGAAGAGAGGGGATATAATGTGAAAAGGTGGTGCAAAGGCTCTGTGGTGGGGTGGGGTGGGGCTGGTGTGCTGTGGGCATGGCTGTGGGGACAAGGACAAGCAGAAGTGACACCCACATGCCTGGCGCTGACAGAGGAGGGCACACAGCTGCATAGCAGGGACAGCCAAGGCAGGCTGCGTGGGGGTGGGGTCAGGATGCACACGGTCATGCGCACAGCACGTCATAGTCTGCAGTGCCCTGTGGACCCAGGGACTGAGCTGCTGGGGCTTCTGCACAGCCTGTGAGGCCAGCAGGTGTTGGGGGTTGGCCAGGGGGCCTCCACTAGCAAGTGGAGGTGGGGGACTGGGGCCCTACTCCTGTGATCCCCAGGCCAGCGCTCTTCCCCTTTGCTGCTCCATCTCATCTATGGACTTGGGAAGTTGCTTGTCTTTTCTCCGAATGGGCAACGAGTTTCTAGCCTTCTTTTTCCAGACTGAGGACTGGCCTGCCTTGGTGATAGCTCTTGGTGGGGTGGGCAGTGAATCTGGGGCTTCTGATGCTTTCCACACACACAGCCTCTAAGTCCGACCAGCCCCATGAGCAGGACTCTCCATGAAGACGGATCACCATAAACTTGGCTTTGTTGGATCAAGATGGATCTTTGCCATTAACTCGGGTTTGAGGGTTTCTACCACATTGCTAATTTTTGTCAGACAAGAAGTAATGTAGCATTTGCTCTCCAGGGGCTGACATCTAGATTCAAGCCAGAATTCAGAAACGCCCTTCAGGTTTATATTGTTCTTTGTCATGAGGTTCAGGACATAAACTTTTAGTGACCTGTCTTTCCAGCCTGGTCTGGGGAGCACGTGACCACTGTGGCCTTTAGCTTTGGATCCTTGCCCTTCAAGCGTGCAGCTAGGCTTTTCCTGAGTCACTTGATGTTGCCGTGTTTCTGGAAAAGAACCTCCCAACACAGAAATGTACTGTCACCTGGCTGGAAAGGGCAGGCCTCCTGTCTAGCACTTTTGCAGACCATGAAGTCACTGCAGGAAAGTGCAGACCATGAAGTCACTGCAGGAAGCTAAGCTGTCCTGCCAAGGCTCTGGGTGGTGGCAGTGGGACATACAGAGCTTGGCCAACAAGTGGTGATTTAGTGCCCAAGCCTCCTACTCCCGCTAGTGCTGGGGGCAGAGCTGGAGGATGGAGCACAGCTCTCATTGCCCTGCCTGGCAGTACCTGGATTTCCTTGGCCCTCGCCTGAACTTGCTGTGCCCCAGTAGCCTTCCTGTTGTTGAGCACATCAGCAAGGTGTGTCACAGCCCCAAACAAGCTTCCCTTCCATACCAATCATCCTGGCTCCCAGCTTCATCAAGAGCCACACTGTTCTTTCAGTGGGGAAAGATAGAAAATATAATCTAAACTTGACATTTGGTGATTCTGGTGAAATCATTCTAGGAAGATTTTCTTCTTGGTATGTGATGGAAACCTATGGAAATTTGTAGAATAAGCCGTGCTTTGGAGCCCATAGTCAGGCCAAGAGGGTGCTGGAGGCGGTGAGAGCTTGGAATTCATCCGTCCTCAGGGGTGGCTACTGGCTGGGTGTGTGGGTTGGTTGTTCATAATTCATAAAATGACTATTAGCTGGACAGGAATCTGACACCCCCTTCTCCCCAAGAAAAGAAGATTTGTGGTATAACATGGCCCAGTTTGGGAAATTGGGCCCCATGAATAATTAAGATGTATTCTATGAGGACATGTACCCTCTCCTCCCAGAGAAGAAAACATACCTTTCTTAACTGGTATGCTTTTAGCATTCTTTTCCTACTTTATGTAGATTGACTCAGCACATTTGTGGAGCACCCAGTATGCATCAGACCAGTGCTGGGGGCTGAGGTCACAGGGATGGCTAAGCCAGAGCCCTGTCTCCATGGGCTCACAGCTCATGTCACCTAGCCGTTTGGTACCATGTGGTCACTGCCCCAAGGGTCCGCATCCTAGCGTGCCTGCAGCACTCGGCCACTGCGGGACGGGAAGAGCACGACAGAAAGTTTTCCCAGAGGAAGTGCATCTGCGGAGTCCCAGAACATTGGTAACTGGAGGAGAACAGGAGGAAGGGCGTTCTCGGGAGGGGGATCAGCATGTGCTGAGGATCAGCGGCAAAGAAGAAAATGTTGCTTTGAGGGAGAGCTGAATGAAGGAATAGCAGTCTCAGGCCAGATCCTGGAAGCACTGGCAGGAAATGAGTGACAGGGGCTGGGGTTTCAAACAGAGGCTAAGCGGGTGCAGCTGGAGACGCTGGAGGAGAACAGACTCTGTCAGTGTTGTCTGGTGGCTGCGCCATACAGAGGATGCCACTGCAGAAACACTTGCTGGTGCTCTTGGCAAAGGCTAATCGTGGAGTGGAGGCTGGATGTAGACGCTGATGGTAGGGGAATGCGGAGTGAACGGGAGGTGAGGATGTCACTTCAACAGGTATGGATAATTCCTTCAAGAAGCTTGGCCACGTCACCAAAAGGCCTGCTCCAGAACATTCATGACCTCGCTGTGTGGAGAGTCAGAATCTGGAAACAAGTCCAGTGCCCATCAGTGATGGAATGGTATACCCCAGTAGAACATCCACCTCACCGTATGCTGAATGAAAGAATCCAGGCACAAAAGAGTGCATGATTTCTTTGACTTAAAGTTACAAACATAATCCACTAGTCTACGCTTTTAGAAGTCAGGCTAACGGTTGCCTTCCAGGATAAGGGGGCCCTGGATTACCGATGGTGTTCTATGTCTTGACCTGGTGCTGGTTGCACAGGTAAGTTCACTTTGAGAAAAAAAAAAAAAAATCTGTTGAACCATATACTGATTTGGGCACTTTACTATATATGTATGTTGTGCTGTAAGAGAGATCTATAGGAAAAAACATACATTGGCTCTGAAGGAACAACAGAGCAAGAGTAGAGCTGGCAGAGGCTGGGAGGGGGTGGGTTCTTGTTATTTTCTTGGAAACCCCTGCAAGTGTTTCTTGGTATCGAGAAAGAGCCACTAGAGACCGAGAAAGGGAGGTGCTGCTCAGTGCAGCCGAGCCCCCGTAGCTTTGGTTTGGACTGGAGGAGAGAGGAGGCTTCCAGGTGCCACCAGGAAAGAGATGTGCCCTGCCTAGAGAAGGGAGGAAGAGTGGGTAGAGGCATCTCCTCTGTTCTAATTGGGGACACCCAGGAAAGCTCACTCATATGCAGTCCTTTAGCTGAGCATGAAGATGCCCCAAAGCCTTACGTCTGTGGCAGCTCAGAGATAGGAGCTCGGGAAAATATTCTCCTTGGCCTATTTATTTTACACCATTCAGTTCAAGACTTAGGTGACTATATGCATGAAACTACATCTCAGCACTCCTGCTCTGCAGCTTTAGGAGAATTTCTTTACCAGTCTTAAGCCCCCACTTCTTTGGATATAAATGAAGCCATTCATGGGGCGCCTGAGTGGCTCAGTTGGTTTAGCATCTACCTTCAGCTCAGGTCATGATCCCATGATGGAGCCTGAGTGGGGCTTCCTGCTCATTGGGGTGTCTGCTTCCCCATTTCCCTGCTCCTTCTCTCTCTCTCAAATGAAAAAAAAAAAAAAATCTTTAAAAGAAGTAAATGAGGCCATTTGATATTTGCAGCATAGACTGTTTTTAGAAATAACCGAGTTACCATGTATGAGATGCCCACCTAGCACAGTTCCCACAATGGTGGGTGTTCAGTAACTGGCTGCTATTACTACTTGTATTCCTACCAGCTCTCAAGTCTGATTGTTTACAAATAAAAAACTTTAAAAGTAGTGGGTATGGGGCTGTGAGGCTCAATCCTAAAGAAGGTGTGGGAGCCTCAAGCAGGGAGAATACTCTGCATTATAAATCTTCCCAAGCATTTCTGTTATCAGCCTCTTTTGTAACCCACCTTTGCATGAAAGCAGAAACAAGCAGCCAGAGGAACCTCTAGCTAGATGGCCCAGCACTACTCTCAATCCTGCTCCCACCCACCCCTGTAGAAGAGACCTGGAGCTCCTCCCACCCCCCCACCAACACCATAACTGCTCTCACTTGGAGCCAGTGTCCATCCAGGGCAGACCTTCAGTCAGTGAAATGCCTTTCTGCATATCAGCCATGGATGGCCAGCCAAAGAATACTGACTAAAATCCAAATGACTTTTGCAGAATCTGCAAAGAAGAGTTCTTTAACTTCAGCAGCTGGAGAGAAAATAAATGGGAGGATGGCCAGGCTGTGAGTAGAAGGTTGGAAAGGGACAGTTGGTCTCATGTTGCTGAGATGTTGGAGCCCAGGCAGCACCTCCACTGATGTTGGAACAGAAAAGGAGAGAACCAGAGCAAACACTGGTTCTTTAACTTTGCTAGAGGTCTAGTGAGGAAAGCTTCCCTGTTCCTCCATAACACATTTGAAGGAAATACTACCAGAAGCAAGCATTTGTCCTGAATCAGAGAAGCAAGCAGAACTTTCCAAAGCCTTGAGTCCTGTCCCAGGATTTGTTGTCAACATGTGCTTCTCCTTCTTCCTTTGGGACCACATGGAGGCACGACTTGAAGACATGATTTGAACATCTCTGGGAATATTTTAAAACTCTGTAACTCATTAGAAGTTTATAAAACCTCACTCATATCTGCAAGAGAGTTGGAGGAGGAGGAGAAACGCCAGAGCAAGAGAGGAGAGGCAGACCACCGAGCCGGCAGCCAGCCCTAGTTGGGGAGGGAAGAAGTGGAAGTAAAGTGGTCCAATTCGCACTTTGGATAGACACCTGCAGTTCTGCATTCAGTCCATCAGTGACTTACAACACCCCTGAAACTGACCTGACAATAACCAGAAAAAGCATGAGGTGCCTGTGTTTTCATCAAGGGGCAGAAGTACAATTCCCCACCACCCCCGCTGAGTAAAGGCCTAGATGGAGCCAAAGGTTTGTTTCTAAAGGGTACAAACTTTTTCTCTCAGTGTTGGAGAGGAAAAAGGTTTGTCTAAGCAGAACTGAGTAACTGCTAACATTATGTGTGTTGTGGACTGAACCGAATGGAGGCTTCAAACAATTTTCATGAATGAAGACAACTTGCTCTTGAGATTCTCAGTCAACCACCTTGAGGTTGCATTAGGCATGGGCAGGTCAGCCAGCTTAGCAGATCTAAAGTTCTATAGCATTGGATAGTATTTCGTGGGAGTTCTGAGTTCATACCTAGTATTTTGGGGGGATTCCTTAGAAAATTCCAGAACTTGGGGATCCACAGGTGAAAATTTCCCAGAATAGTCTATGGATCCAGAGATCCTGTGGGATTTGTACATAGGAGATGATTCAGGAACAGTTCCTAATATGGGCTTGGGTTTGAGGAAAGATGCTGGGATGAAAGAAAGACCACCAGATGTAAAACAGATCCCATGGGTCTTCATTTGAAAAAAAGAAAGATATTTTGGCAGCTACATATTAAAGCCCTGTAACCTTCTGCATCTCCCCACCCCCCAAAACCCTCTGTGATTTGCAGAATGGGTGTTTGTGCCAGAGCACTTGTTAAAACCCCACCCACCATGCGTCTTGGTCAGACTGAGACACTCCTGTGTCTGACAGACGGAGTGCCAGTCAAGGTGAGCACACAGACCACACAAGATAGAATTATGAGAGTAACTTGACTTTTGACTCCATCTATGCCTTTAAAGTTACTCAGTGGGAACTTTTTCTGCCGTAGGGTGAAAACAGGCACCTCTTGTGTTTTTTGGTCACTGTCATGTCAATTTCATAGGTGTCGTAAGTCACCAACGGTCTGAATTCATAACTGCAGGTGTCCATCCAAAGTGCGAATCTGATCACTTTGCTGCCATGTTTTCCCTCCCCAGCTGGGGCTGGCTGCTGGCCTGGTGGCCTGTCTCTCTCCTCTCACTCAGGTGTTTCTCCTCCTCCTCCCACTTGCTAATGAAGCTTTGGGCCCTCTCCCACCACGTGAAAATGGGGAGGGAGAAAAAGGAAGTGGGAAAGGGAAGTGGAGAGGCAGTTTGGGGCAGGCCTTTAAAACTTGCTCTTTGTATCATGACCACTTGTGGGAGTTATCCTGATTGCTGGCAGTGTTCTCTGGGTTGTCTGCTCCCTCCTCCACTCCACCTTTGGCCTGTGGCCTACGACAGCTTCCTTCTGAGTCGGAGGAAACTGGCCAGTGGACAAGACTTCTTAACCCCCCATTCCCAGTACCCCCTAAGACTAATGTTCTTTCTGCAAACTCCATAACCAGTCCCTGGGATTTATTTGTTTGCAGACACGCTTTTTACACTTCTCACGGGGACCCTCAGCTACAGGGAACATGATCAAGTTCTGAGTTATCGTGGATTTGGGGTTGGGAAAGAAGACACCCCCCACCCCCGCATTCTTCCCTACTTTGATGGGCTATGGAACTATGTAGTTCTTTCCGAAGAAATTCTCACAGATCCATTCCTCCATTTCTCCCCCTCCTCCCTCTCCTCACCTCCACTTCCTCCTCTCTCCCTTCATTCCCCCTCCTTCTGTCCCCCTCCTCCCCCTTCCTCTTTTCCCTCTTCTTTTTCTTGTTCCTTTTCTCCTCCTTCGCCTTCTTCTCCTCTTTTTTCTTCCTCCTCCTCCCATCCTCCTCCTCCTTCCCCTTGTTCTTCTTTCTTCTTCTTTCCCCTCCCCCTCCTCCCTCCCCCCTCCCCCTCTTTCCCCTCCCCCCCCTCCTCCTGGTCCTCCTTCCCCCCCCCATCCTCCTCCTCCTCCTCCCTCTCCCCCTCCCCTCCCCTCTCTCCTCTTCCTCCCTCCTCCCTCCTCCTCCTTCCTCCTCTTCCTCTTCTTCTTCTCCTCATCTTCCTCCCCCTCCTCCTCTTCCTCCTCTCATCCCCTCACTGAAGTAAATTTCATACAGCATAAAATTAAACATTTCAGTGTGAGCAATGTGGTGGCATATACTACAATACTCTTTTTATCTCGGGTCACTTAGTCCTTTTATGACCTCTTTCTAGGTGAGGGTTGCAAATTTAACATACTGGTTTATTTAATATTTCCTGGGTAAATTCTGCCCAGGGTCTGGTCTTTCACTTTTGGAGTTTCATGGTTATTGTAACTGCTGCCTTAGTGGAAACTTTTAATTTAACATTTTTTGCACAAAGATTATATTCTTAGAACTTCTGAAAGCCCTGGGAGGTGGGCATTGTCTCTGTTTTACAGGTAAGCAAACAGAGAGGAGAAATGGCTTCCCTGTGTTCTGCTGGCGGTGACAGGCAAGGCCAGGAGTCAAGAGGCTGGTTAGATGTGTGTCCTATTCACCCTGATATGAAATGGTGACTAGCTGGCCTTCCTCCCCAGCCTATGGTGCCCTGGGTCCCCACCTAGCCCCTGTCTTCTGAGTAGAATTACCAGACCTGGGTTTCACTACAAGCAGTCCTGAAAGGTCTTATCAAGACAAAGTGAGAATATCCTCCTCCTGTCCTATCTCTGCCAGCAAGGGAGGGGCTGACCCCGTGCTCTGCTCCTCTAGGCTGGCTTGAGCCTGGGGCCTTCACAGGGGCTGCATGCTTCAAGGAAGTCCTCTGTCAGCACAGTGGGCTGCTGGATTCTGGAGACAGACCCGCTCAGCCCAGAAAGGAGCACAGGGTACTGAGTGTATGTGAGGAGACTGGGGGATGACAGTTTGTGCTCCCCCATGGAGGCAGAAGGAGGAAGGCACAGGTCATAAGTCAGGCCTTAAGGCACCCTGCCTGTGGGACTGTGTCACCTGTGTTCTGGTCCCAAGCTGCTGGGAGCCTCAGGGTGAGAGTCTCTGACATAGCACCCATCAGCCTAGGACTCTGAAGTGGCTGCAGATGAAGGCCAGAGGCTCGGGTGCTGAGTGTCTGGGACTGTCACCATCCCAGTGGCCCTTGAGCTTCTAGCTGATTTGCCTTTTTGCTTTCTCTTTTTAGGAAACCCAAAAGGTGCGATGCTCACCCATGGGAACGTGGTGGCTGATTTCTCAGGCTTTCTGAAAGTGACAGAGGTGAATAAAGTAGATTCACTACACAGGTGTCTCTTGAGGACACCCTCAAGCCTCAGAGGTTTTTTGTTTGTTTTCTTTTCTTTTTTTTCCCCCTGATGTAATCTGAGCTGCCTTTCTTATGAAAGGCAGGATTTTCTCTTGTCATTTAGAGCAATCTGATTTTTATAAACACTTTAGCTCCCAAACCCTGAAATGACCCATGCCTGATAAATAGCCAGATTGATTTCTGAGAGTGCTAAGATCCCAGAAAGAGAAACATGTAAACCTGTTTTTCATTTTTAACTGTGAAAATTGAAATATGTGTGGTTTTGCATGTACCTTTATTTAGAAAGTAATCCTTAATAACTTGTCTTTCACATAGGTCAGGGTTTAATTCAGTCATTTTGTGTTTAAGGACTGCTAGAGTCTGAGAAATAACAGCAACTGCTAATTTGTAAGACTGTACTTGGAAAGGTAAATCTAAAGTTAAAAAAAAAAAAAGAAAAAGCTTGACATCTTGGCCTGACCAAGGCATGTTAGCATTTTATAACCAACTAAGAGAAGGATGTTTTTCCACAAGTGGTGAGTATCTGTTTTTCCTGCAAGTTTCCTCAAGGAGAAAGGAATGTTCCTTTTCACGGAAGTCAGGCTTTTTCTCCACTGTGGAGAAAAACCTCTCTTCTGCATTCATGCCACGTGGCGGCATGGAGCATATACCCCCCAGACACTGATAGATTTTAGTAGAATGGTGAGAGACTGTTGGAGGCTGAACCCATGTCAGGAGCCATAAGCCAGGCTCCCAGGGCTTGTCCAGACTGGTTCAGAAGCCAGCCCCGGGGAACGGGGAACGAAGGGCCTGTGAAAGGGTGGGGGTCAGGGCAGTCCACCGAAGGAGAGCTCCCAAGGACCTGGCCCACCCCCTGAGCACAGGCCTTGTGCAGCCCCTGTCACTGTGGTCAGTCCCATGTGCTTGTCAGGGGCAAGGGGGCAGAGCAGGGCTCCCTCTCAGCCTCCTCTACAGGCCCTGTCCCCAGGCTGTGGCATGCAGTGTCTGGTTCAGCCATCTGTCTGCCTGGGGCTTCTACCCCAGCCACAGCTGGTGCAGAGCTAGGGCGCCCCCAGGTCCCTTTTCTGGAAGGAGGACTTAGAAAGTGCCGACAAGGCAAGCCTCTCGGACTCCGCGCCCAGGTGCCGCAGGGAGATGGTGAAGGGGGCCTGGCCCCAGAGGAGACTTCCCTGCGGAGCTGGACTCTGCTGGTTTATGTGTGCTTCACTGGGCTTTTTGCTTCTGCAGATAACCTAGACCCACTGGCTGCGCCCTAACACTCCGCCTCCTACGCTGCCCTGTCTCTCTCTCCCTCTCTCCTTCCTGCGCCTTCCATCTTCCTCTCTCTCTCACACCGTTTCTCTCTCTCTCTCTCTCTCTCTCTCTCTCTCTCATATCTTGCCTCTCTCTCTCTCCCTCCCCCTACCACTCCATCCCTCCATTCCCCTTCCCCTCTTCCTGTTTGCCCCTCCAGGACCATTTTCTCTGTATTGTTTTATGACTCTCTCGTCGTCTTCCTGTCAGTGTTTCTTTCCTTTCTGTCTCCCATGCCCGTCACCTGCAGAAAGTGATCTTTCCGAGACAGGACGATGTGCTCATCTCCTTCCTGCCTCTGGCTCACATGTTTGAGAGAGTGATCCAGGTAAGACGCCCACCTGACTGACCGGGCCTTGCCTGGGCTCCTTCTGTTTTCTTACAGAGTCAGTGGGCTCCCACTTGTGCGGATGTGCACATTTCCTATTTGCCTTTAGCACACATGTTTGAGCGAATGGTGCAGGTAAGGCCCTGGTTCCAGAGAGGCACAGTCTGTGCCCAGAACCCAGAACCCTAGCAGAGTGTCACTTTGTCACTGGTGCCGTGAAGTAGAACTAAACTGCCCTGTCCTCAGAAGCTACCAAGGGGTCGGGGGACCTTGGCTTCCTGACTTCTCCCTCCTGGGGAGCCTCCAGTGCCTAACCCAGGCCTGCCTTGTCTTACTTGTGGTTATACCTCGGCTGAGAGAGGCCCCAGCTGTTGGCCCATGCTCAGAGAGGATCATAGCTTTGCAGAAGTATTTTGCATTCACACTCTGTACACTGTGGCTCCACGACACTTATGTACCATAACTTCCAGAACTCATGAACTCCTGGAAAGGAAAACAAGACAGTAAGGGTGGGGAATCAAACTGCCATGACCCCTTACTCCAGAGATGGGACCGGCATAATGATTAGTCCTGAGAACAGCCTTGCAGGGGTACAGAGGGAGTTGGAGGAGTCCACACAAGACTGTGGGAACAAAGAATTTTCCAGGCATGCGTCACTCAGGGAACCAGCTTGTGAATAATCTGTGTATTTTTTTAAATTAATTTACTTATTGGAGAGAGAAAGAGCACAAGCAAGGGTGGCAGAGGGAGAGGGAGAAGCAGACTCACCGCTGATCAGGGAGTCTGATGTGGGGCTCCATCCCAGGACCTGGGATCATGACCCGAGCTGAAGGCAGACGCTTAACCAACAGAGCCACCCAGGCTCTCCTAAGCTGTATCTACTAAGCCTCTCCCATCTTGCTTAGAGGAAAGCTGGTATTTTAGGGCATGCTTTCCAGCTTTTCAGGTCTGGATTAGAGTGCCATAGGTCATCACTATTAATTAGTTTTGTGACTCTAAGCAAATGGCTTTACCTCTCTGAGTTTTGCATTCCTCGCCTATAAAATAGAGATATAAATGCTGCCTCACTTGTAGGGTTGCAACAAGCATTAAATAAGGGAGCATGTATTAAGCCCCATGCATATTCCTAAACCCATTAAGAACCAACCAGTCCCCCTGCCCTGCCTTGGTCCCCCACACCAAACAACACCCACAGCCAACATTACTCATGGGCGCTACACACCTTTCCAGAGTTGCTGAGGTGTCCTTGGGGGAAATCCATAGACCTGGGACAGACCTGTTGATAGGGTGCAGTACAGCTCAGAGACCTGAGTCCTCAGGAAGGCCCTTGCCCAGGGCTTGGGAGTTGAGCATGAGGGAGTAGGCACCAGTGAGACTGGCTGCTCTGCCATCTCCCAAAGGCCCAGGATCCCCCTCCATCTCTTGCTGCTTCACCCCATGCCTAAGTGGGACTTAATGGGAAGGGGGGCACCTCATATGATATTCTTGAGTGTCTCATGGCAGCAGCCAGAACTGGGTTAGGGGGTCATGGATGCTCTCCATGTGGGGCAGAGCTTTGGACTGCAGTCAGGAATGACCACCCTGAGGAACTCCTCCCTTCCTGTCCTCTCCCTCCAGTCTGTTGTCTACTGCCATGGGGGACGCGTCGGCTTCTTTCAGGGAGACATCCGTCTCCTCTCAGATGACATGAAGGCTCTGCACCCCACCATTTTCCCTGTGGTTCCTAGATTGCTGAACCGGATGTATGACAAGGTAAGTCCCCTAGGGAGTCTCTGACCAGACTGAGGTGCTGTGTATCTGCTTGTCTGGACAGGGTCTGGAGCCCCCGGCGAGCTTGCCATGCTGCCTCCCTCAGGTCCTCCCTTATGCCGCCTCCCCTTTTAAATTCCTTTGCTCTCACCTTCCTTCTCCTCTTTTCTTCCAATTCTCTAACATCTTGTTTAAGGAGATTTTTTTCTTCAGGAATTTCTGTCCCCACAGTGTGACCAGGTGCTGGTTAGCCTTTAGCTGGGTGTCACATATCCACTGACCTCCTGCAGAGGCAACATGGAGCATGGCTTCTCTGTTGGTCAGGCTGGGGCAGGGGTCTGCAGTGGTGTCTGTCTAGAGGTAGTGCACACAGGCCTGACAGCTGTCTTCCAACTTCTGTTCCTCAGATCTTCAGCCAGGCAGACACACCATTAAAGCGCTGGCTCTTGGAGTTTGCAGCAAAACGTAAACAAGCTGAGGTCCGGAGCGGAATCATCAGGAATGATAGTATCTGGGACGAACTCTTCTTTAATAAGATTCAGGTAAGAAAATGAACAAGTGGCCTTAGAGTAGAATTTGACAAGCTCATTCCAGTGGCCTGTAATCTTTTATAAATAACTCATTTGCTCATGAAATCAAAACTTAAGCTACCACAGAAATATTAAAGGACTCATTTTTATTATTTGGGTGTGTGTGATATTTGCCAAAAGGCAACCAGCAAGAAGGACTCCTGGACATCAGGTCCCTTGGCCTCCACAAGCATTGGGGTGCCTTTGCCCTCAGGCGCTCCTGTGGCCTTAAGTTTCTCTTGCTCCTCCCTTTAGCCTTGGCCATGCTGGCTTTCCAGCAGCACTAGGTTCTAGCCTTGAGGCCAAGAATCTTCCTTTCCTCTCCTATTTCCTAATCCTTCAACCTCTCCTAGACTGAGTGGATCATAAATTACTCACTTCTGTATTCCCACATAAATTTTCAAGCTCTGCATTACCCAAGGAATTTGTAGCTAATTAGTAGCAGTACTTTTTTTTTACTACTCTATTTTTAGCTAAGACAATTAATATTTAAACTCTCTTGGCTCAACTTACAGAAACAAAGTGCTTAAAGAATCCAGTTGTCCTCAGCTGTGCATAGGAAAATAGAGCAGCACATGGAATCAATTTATAAATGAGAGAAGACTATGCCATTACCATGGGAGTGGGAAGAAATTGTCCTAAGTAATTGTTTTGGCTGCATGCAACTGATGGGAGAGTGAGGGAAGAGTGGTGTATTTTAAGGGAAAGCCAAAAGTATGGAATAGCACACTTATCTCCAAAGACGCAGAGAAGTTGACCATATTGTGGGTCAAATTGAAAAACTGATTGGGTTGACTCATTTGAAAGGAGAAGGGACTTCTTCAGCCTTAGGCTATCTCTTTTATCCCTCCCCTATGGCCAGGTAGGGTCCAACTCTTGAGTGGTGACCCTGGATGAGACCCCCGCGGGCTAGATGCCATCTCTGGCAGCACAAACTTTGGCAGGTTCTTGTCTCTTCCCATAGGCCAGTCTTGGTGGTTGTGTGCGGATGATCGTCACTGGAGCAGCCCCCGCGTCCCCAACGGTGCTGGGATTCCTCCGGGCAGCTCTAGGGTGCCAGGTACAGCCTTTCTTTCCACCGCTTTCCCTAGAGTCAATGGGACCTGTGTCAGGGCAGAGGAGGAAACCCACTGCACTCTCTACTGGAGAGAAAAAGATCCTCGGGGCAGGATTTTAGTGGGACAAAGGCTCCCTCCTCTGAGGATGAAATAGGTTGAGAGTCAGTGAAAGCCAAGATTATCTTGTCACATTCTGCGACATCTAGGCGTACCCACTCTGGGAAGAGGGGTCCATTAAACTGTATGGGTCATCGTTGTGCTAGAGAACCCATCCCATACCTGTGCCAGCATCTCTGCATTCTCCATTCTGCAAAATATCTCCCCACCCACAAAAGGAGCACTAGAGAGGGTGATGCAAGCCCACTGCTGTTTTGTTATTTGATTCAACAGGTTTTGTCATCTCTTAAAATACTCATTCCTTCATTTATCTATTCGGTTAATATTTATTAAGTTCCTGCATCTGCAGGGCTGTGACTCATGTATTTTGTGTAAAGTAGGCACAACTGTTTCATAAATGTCCATGCTTAAGTTTTTATACTTTAGAAGCCAGTGCTCCCTTCACTATCCTGTTCTGTACCAGCATGGCCTGGGCACTCCTAGGGCAGACTGTCTCACATGCTCTATTCCTGCAAACATGTGGGGCTCTGAGGGGGGAAAATATCTTACAGAGTAAAAGTAAAATGCATAGTAGGTTTTAAAGTATTTGTCTCTCATACCTATCATCCAAATGAAAAATAAAGTCAGTAGTTGAAAATAGGTCAGAAATCTTCACCCCAAATCACATAACTTTATCTCCTAAGTGTCTGCAGTATAAAAATAGCACCTCTTCTAAGCCAAGGAGCTACGCCTGTTGTTTTCACCTGGAGTAGCCTACCTCCCCTCCTACTGCCCCCAGCATGGAACAGCCAGATGTTCAGTGGGAGGTTAGCTGGCTGAAAAGGGCAATCAGTCAGCTGTAGTAACATGTAACTTACAACGTGGTTTTGTTTTTCATTTGAAGGTTTATGAAGGTTACGGCCAAACTGAGTGTACAGCTGGGTGTACCTTCACTACACCCGGGGACTGGACCTCAGGTAGGATGGAGTGGAGATGTGGGAATGATTCATGGGGTACCACTGATCTAAAACGTCTTTATGGAAAACAAATTTATGGGTCATTTAGGAAAAAGGGGACAGAAAAAGAAGAAAAACACTGATGGTGGTTATGTCTGGGTTGTAGCACAATGGATAGTGTTCTCTTTGCTACATATTTTTGTGATTTTCAAATATGTTTTGTCTTTTCCCATTTCTTTCATGGGTACCTAGAAGTCATATATATATAAAGAAGCGGTAGATCAGAGACTGTAGTTCCAGGTGGAACTATCAGTAAACATCAGTAAACAACATCAGTAAATGTCAGTATGTTGGATTTTGTGGGTTAGAACCTAATATTTTAGAATGAAGGAAGCAGGGTGTGAATTAGGTATGATTTAGGAAAGAAGGGAAAGTTCATAGTGACTAGAGCACTATTTCTTAAACCATTTCTGAGACCCTTTGGGACCTGGGGTCTCCTGTGATGTTAATGTCTAGAAGGCAACAGCATCCTCCAGAAGAAGCAGCTCCTTTCCATGCCTTCATTCTGAAGAGACTCCTCTTTCAGAGCAAGGAGGGTGCAGTAGGTAGCCCATGTATTTATTGCCTACCACAGAATTTAAACCAGACACCAGAAGAATCTGAAAAACACTGAGCAAAAGAATCCTTCAGGATACCAACTTCCTATATCAGCCAGGGGCCATTCTTTCAGTGCAGGTTTACTCAGCTACACACTAGAAAATTCAGGGTGATACACATGGAAAAGAGAGACGCACAGTAGTGCCATGCTCTTTTCAGAACACCTTGAGGCAGTCAGCTGAAACATGATAGGTGTGTTCCATATTGAAGTCATATTTGACCACATCAAGGACAGAAGCATTTTTGTCTGAGTTTTATCTCTTAAAAGTCTAGGTGAATAAAGTCTATCTTGTGTATAGATTCTTTGCTGTCTCTACCCCTGGAAAACTTACTGTAAGGACTGTTCTTCCAAAACCCTGGATCAGTAACTTTTCTCTTATTCTGTCATCATATTTACTGATCACTCACATGGATCCCCTTCTTTCTGGACACTCTCTTTCCTCCTAATGGCATCCTCTATATTTTCCTATGTAAGATTTTTGAGATTTTGCCTTTTTAAGTCGTCCTTACCACAAAAACTTGCCAAGGCTATTCAGTATAAGAGGATAGATATCTTTAGACAATATTGTAAAAGTTGGCAGCCTCTTTAAAAGAGAAACCAGACTGTTGCAACCTGTTTTCGTCTACATGGCGCACTTTTCTTTCAGGACCTTGGCCAGCACCCACTCAAACCCCCCCCTCCACCTTGCCAGGGTATTGTGCTAACAACCATAATTACTAGAAAAATGACTTCCATGTAATTGTGCAGTTGGAGTATATATGAGCAAGAACATTTGAAGTCTTATTTTTCAGGGAAGAATGATCTCATCCTTGTCTTCTATTCCTTTGTTACTCTAAGTGTATTATGTGGACCAGAAGCACCAGCGTCCCTTGGGTGTCCGTGAGACTTGGAGGCTTTCAGGGCTCATCAAAATCTAAATTTTAAAAACATTTCTGGATGGTTTGCGCATGAATCATAGTCTGCTGACTGGTGGAAAAGTAATGATGACAGTTCCAAAACCAGGGGTCTGACAATGGGGGGAAATGTTTAATATGGGCCCTATTGGAAAAATACTGATGGTATGGTTGATGTGGGTAGAAGGCCCCCTATAGACCCTGTGCAGGTTGGTACTGGGCCAGGTGTGCCTGTTTAGCTTTTTAAAGAATCAGATGTAAAACAAAGGCCCAGCAGAGGTTGGCCTGTTTTTTCCCCAGAATTTTTTTTGATCATCAGTGCTTACCTGTGACAAATGCCCGTTTTAAGGTGTATTGCTCTCCTGTAATTCCCCACTTCAACACTGGAGGGATTTTTATGTGGCCCAGAGCATCTTCAGTGCTGAAATTGATCTAGACACTGACAAATGCCATATTGCTTTGGTGTTCTAGGGCATGTAGGGGCACCTCTCCCCTGCAATCATATCAAGCTCATCGATGTCGAGGAACTGAACTATTGGACCTCCAAAGGAGAGGGAGAGGTAAAGTTAGGACCTTAGCCATTTATGTCTCTGCATGCCACATACTGTAAGTAAAAGAAAAACAATGGAATTGTTTTATTTTCACCCTCCCTATAAAGTCACTTTAAATTACTGATTAATTTCACTCTACTGAATTCAGCATTTCCTCTCTTGCTTATGAAGCAACCGGCCCCCAAGGTTGGGACCAGGCTGGTCTAAATCAAGACTTGAAATTCGCAAACTTGGGGTACCTGAGTGGCTCAGTGGGTTAAGCTGCTGCCTTCGGCTCAGGTCATGATCTCAGGGTCCTGGGATCGAGTCCCGCATCGGGCTCTCTGCTCGGTGGGGAGCCTGCTTCCTCCTCTCTCTTTCTCTGCCTGCCTCTGCCTACTTGTGATCTCTCTCTGTCAAATAAATAAATAAAATCTTTAAAAAAAAATCCTTCGAAATTCGCAAACTTTTGCGGCACCTGGGTAGCTCAGTCAGTTAAGCATCCAACTCCTGATTGTGGCTCAGGTCTTATTCTCAATCTGGGATTGAGCACTCAGCAGGGTGTCTGCTTGAGATTCTCTCTCTACCTCTTAATCTCCACGCCCCCCCACTCATGCTCTCTCTCTAAAATAAATAAATCTTAAAAAATGAAATTCCTGGGCGCCTGGGTGGCTCAGTGGGTTAAGCCGCTGCCTTCGGCTCGGGTCGTGATCTCAGGGTCCTGGGATCGAGTCCCACGTCGGGCTCTCTGCTCAGCGGGGAGCCTGCTTCCTTCTCTCTCTCTCTCTGCCTGCCTCTCAGTGTACTTGTAATTTCTCTCTGTCAAATAAATAAATAAAATCTTTAAAAAAAAAAAAAAAAAAAAAATGAAATTCCTAAACTTAAAAAAAAAAATCCATTTTTTTCTTCTAACTGACATGGCCTGCTTCTATGTATGTGTCCCAGCAGAAGCCATACCCTTGCAACTAGACCAGAAGAAGGGGATAGAGCTGGCCTATACTTTTTCACTCCATGGGAGCAGATGACCCCATCATGTCACAGAGAGCTCAAATCTCCAGTGGAATCAGGCATCCCTCAGTATCTGAGGAGACCCTTTCAGTGTCACAAAGCAGCACTTACTGAAGGGAGGGAGGGCAGGAGGCCTGAGAGTAGGGTAGGGGACCAGGACAGGGAAGAAACATGGCCAGGACAGAACATACTGTTGGAGAGAAGCAGAAGACTGTTCAGTCTGCTGGTGGCCATTCCTATACTCTGTCTCCATCCCTGCTGCTTCCACAGCAAATTTCTGGAAGGATAGGATACATTCTCCTACACAAGCCTCCTGACAGCCCCACATCGGGGTTCCTCATGCTGTGGGCTGACAGAAACCTGGTGTTTGTCCCTACAGATATGCGTGAGAGGACCAAATGTGTTCAAAGGTTACTTGAAAGATCCAGACAGGACAAAGGAAGCCCTGGACAGCGATGGCTGGCTGCACACTGGGGACATTGGGAAGTGGCTGCCGGTGCGTAAGTTTCCAGTCACCACATGCTCGCGGTTGGAGGGTGTATATTCCAACTCACTTCTGAAGCAAAATTCTTCTCCATATCTTCCCTGATAATTAGCCATTTAGAAACAACTGCAGGGTGGGGGGAGGGCGGGGATAAGGAGGTTCTTCCTTATCTTGCCCCCAGAGCTTTCTTGTCTGTCCATCCTTCTGATAAAGGTGATAGAGATCTTTATAGGAGGGCACAGCTGGAGTTTGAGACCACTCCCTACCTTATCTCTTTCCTGTCAGTGCTGTGGAATCTGACCAGTGGGGTACAAGGGGCCGGAAGCTCATAGCTCTGGGGGGTCTGAGAAAGGCAGGGCCTAGGGACCCACAGACATTGGCACCTGGCTAGAGGTGGCACTGAGCAGTGGGAAAAGTTGGAGCCAGGTAGAAGGGTGTCCGAGTTCCTTTGGCTCTGCCAGCAGTTGCTCTGAGATTGAAGCCCAAAGCCTCATCCCTCTCTGGGGCTCCTTGTTGACTTTCTTGTGGAGTAAGAGAAGAAAGCTATGTGATATTCTTTGGCTGCGACCCCTGACTTTTAACCAGACCTGGTTATTGTGCCTCACTCAGTCATTTGTAAAATGGGGGCTAATATCACTGATTACCTCTATGGTGGTTTTGAGGAATAAAAGAAGTTACACCTGTAAAGCGGTTGACACAATGCCTGGCACACAGGATATGCTTAGATTGAAAACTATGACCAGAAAACGGCTTTGTTGCTGGAACTGAGATCCCCTGGCCTGATACAGCCCACCTCAGGAATGTCTCCTGTGTCTTTGTGAAGTTGCTAAGGTTTAGGGTAGACGCTGTAAAATGTAGTGTTTCTCAGGCATGTGAATGGTGCTGAACCGTCTGGTGGCTCTGTAGGCTGGTGAGCTGATTCACCCTGGCCTTGAATCTGTGTCCTTTCCTGAGAAGCCCTTTTCCATAGCAGACACAGATGCACCCCACAGTGTGTGCCCAGGGCCAGGGACTCTGCTCAGGAGAGAGATGCCAGTATGGTGTGTAATGTGATGGGCATAAGTGAAGGGTCACGGGAGAGGCAGGAGAGGACGGGCACCTATGGGAGTCTCAGGATGTGAGTCCTGTTCCAAGGAGAGAGGAGAGGGTGGAGAGGATGGTCAGGGTAGGAGTGATAGCACATGCTAAGTAGAGAGACACGAGAGATGTGAGGAAGGCGGTTCTCCCTGAGGCCCCCTAGGTGTGGAGGGGAGAGGCTGGGGAAGCAACAGGACCTGCTGGCTGGCAGAGCGTGCATCGTTCCCTCTGCTGAGGAAGCCTAGGCTCAGAGCCCCTCACTTGCACAGGCACTGTCCAAGCCCCAGCACTTCATTTTATATCATTTTTCTTAAAGAGGGAGGGCCTCAAAATTGGTAAAAGCTTGAAGTTCCCTGATTCTAGTACTAATCAGAACCCTGATTCTAGTACTAATTCCCAGTAAGTTGGATGCAACCACCCACCTTGCAGGATGTTAGAAGAAGCAAGTAAAGTAATTCATGTGGAGACCTAGAGCCGCGTATACACTAGGAGCCCAGGACAGTGGACAGGCAGTCTGTAGGTGTCCATTTCTTTAAATTATTAATCTTTTGAAAGAGTATTACGTAGATTAAGGACAAAGTACAAACTTCTGATCCAGAAAGACCTAATTCAAATCCTGGTTCCCCTGCGTCCTAGCTGTGTGGCTTTTGAGAAATCAGCCAAATTCTCTAATCTTCATTTTCCTCATCTGTGGAATGAGGTGACGATGCCCCACTTAGGGGGTACCATGAGGGTCAAAGAAGCCAGTGTACAGAAAGCACCTAAGGTGCAGCCTGGCTTTTGAATGAAACAGGGCCTGCTCATTTTTCCTTTCTGGAGACTTTGCTCTGCTTTAGCCAATTAAACAGATGGAGGAGGGACAGAGGATATGCAGAAATCCAGTCAGGAAGGGGTTTTGATGGGTGAAGGAGGTGGGTGTGGGAGGGATTTGTGCTTGAGGACAACGAGCCTGATGGCCAGCAGTTCTAGGAGAGGCAAACAGAGAGGCCATCTCCAAGTATGGGGCTTGGAGGGAGGGACAGGCATGAGGAGGACAATGATGGGCTTCCCACTGTGTCCTGCAGGGCGAACAGTCTGGTTTCTGAAGCCTCCTGAGTGTTAGGTCCTGGGTTTGGAATTCGGTGAAGAGGTTTGGCTGGACACTTAGGCGGTTGTGGGAGTGGCCAATGAAGAAACAAATGGCAGTTATTTCAAGGAGTGTTGTCAGTGAAGGTGAAGAAAGTACAACATTCAAGGGTTGAGCCAAAGGAAGGAGATACACCAGTTCCCCTGAGAAACTCAGAAAGGTCAGAGGGAGTTAGGGAAGTCTGTGGCCAGGAGCACAAGTACTCACTGCTCAAGGGGTGGCCTGCCTACTGCCGAGGTCCTGGAGAGGTGACAACTCTGCATACCATCTGGTCTGTCAGAAAGAGTCCCCGGGGGACCTCTGCCAAGGTTTGCTGTTTGCTGAGGGATGGAGAGGCCACTTTTTGGGAGCAGAGGCAGTAGCTGGGCAGAAAGGCCTAAGCATCATTCAAGGGAGTGAATTTGAAGATGGTGGTGAGAAAAGAGGCAGCTTGGGTGAGAGGGGAAGGTAGGCAGGCCTTCTGAGGAGGAGGACACCCGTTTGCTGGGCATGAGGGTGGGGAGTGGGAGGCGGGGTAAGTGCTGAAGGGAAAGGACAGTGGGCACTCAGTGTCTTAGCAGATTTCGTTTGTGGTTTGTGTTGGCCCTCTCTAGCCACAAGGGGGCTGTGTAATGGCAGAGGCCTCAGGCGGAGGCCCAGATCCAGTGGGGTTTGCAGGGGGGGGACAAGGCAGGGGTGAGGGGCTATGGCACTGATGAGTGAAGGGTTTAGATTCAAGAATGCTATCTTTTCCTGAAGCAGTTTGTCCAATTCCACAGGCAGGGACTCTTAAAGTTATTGATCGGAAGAAGCACATATTTAAACTTGCTCAGGGAGAGTATGTGGCGCCTGAGAAGATTGAGAACATCTATATCCGGAGTGAGCCTGTGGCACAAATCTATGTCCACGGGGACAGCTTAAAGGTGAGTCTCCTGTGCTTCAGCCCTCTCACGCATACTGGGCCTGCTAAAAAATCTGGAGTTATTTGGGAATAACTTCCTGAGTATTTGGTATTTGGCTGTTGTAATAAACATTGTTTTCCAATCAGACACTGGTATTCTGCATATTAGATTGTGAGAGAAAATTCCTTTTGAAGGAGAAATCTCACTTGTAGAGTTTGATAAACTGTGATTAGGTGAAAAAGTTGCTTGAAGTAGTGGTAATGAACATTCCCACTGCTTTTAACTTGGGCTCCACCTACTTCCAAGAGGGATATTGAGATAAGATGCTAAAGCCAGATTCAGGGTTTCTTCTGCTCTTTAATCTTAAAAATGCAGATGAGGTCTACAGATAAATGGATACAGTATTGCAAATAATAGTACTGTTTCTAATATAGCTCTCCCTCTCTGTATATATGGCTAATATGTTAAGATAGTTAGGATTAAATTATTAGAGAGGATTTATATTTATTCTGCTTTCAACATCATTTAGACTCAGAAAGGTTACTGTGAATGTATTTTGTGCTGTCATTGGATTCATTAGGCAAATTCTGCTTTTAACATCATTTAGACTCAGAAAGGTTACTGTGAATGTATTTTGTGCTGTCATTGGATTCATTAGGCAAATATTATTAAATTATTTTAAAGAAAATCCTTTCAAAGCTTAAAATGGAGTTCTTCATGAATGGGGGCCATATTAATAAAACAATTTCCAAATGATTTGGGAAACCTTGAGAAATATATGTGTTTGGGTTCATAGAATTGTTTGACTGACATCTTAAAGGTGTACTCATGGGATTGGCATGAGAATTAAACTTTACTGATTCTTAATATCCTTAAGTTTACCCTTTATTAATTCTTGTTAACAAAGTTAAGGAAATATGTCAGAAAATAAACAGTCAAGAATGTGTGCCATATTGGTGGAAATGTTTCATAACATAAGCATATACTTATTTTTAGAAGAAGGTGGAATCTGAGAATAACAGGAGATTATTTTTAATGCTGGACCACAAATAACCACTTGGAAAGCTTTTGTCTTGACTATGTTTTCCTTTGGTTGGGATTGCAGGCCTTTTTGGTGGGTATTGTCGTGCCTGACCCTGAAGTCATGCCCTGTTGGGCCCAGAAGAGAGGAATTGAAGGGTCATACGCAGAGCTCTGTGCAAATAAGGTCTGTACCTTGGTTGCTGGACCTTCCGATGCTACTGGGTAACAGGAAGGCAGAAACGCAGTAGACCAGTGGAATTTGAACCTATAGGGACATTTCTAACTTTATTTTATAAGTGGTAGAAATCTTAAACCAGAGGTTTGTCTTTTTGTTACTGTGATTGGAGGAATGCAGATTTCTTCTTAGAAAGTTTGATAGACTATTGAACTATTGGAGAAAGATGTCACAGAAAGCTTGTCCAGCCCTGCTGTCCGGCAGCTCAAAGTTGGGTCTAGAGAGGGAGGGAGGTAGCTGACCCAAGGCTGCACAGCTGACACTGCTGGTTAGAGCAGTGTCAGGTGTGAGTATCGGCCTTCTGACTCACTGGCCTTGCTCTTTCCAAATGTGAAGTGGCTTTTGTATGTACTGGACTCAGACAGTCATGGAGCTGACTAAAAAAATAAATAAATAAACTCCTTTCTTCCTGCTTAGAGCTTTAGCCATTGCCATCTGCCCAAAACTTCTCAGGCACGGGTAGAGTCCTCTGGAAGAGATTGCTATTCTGGCTCAACCTCACCTCGTCCAGGCACTCCCACTGGATCCTGGTC
This sequence comes from Mustela nigripes, assembly GCF_022355385.1. Classification (NCBI taxonomy): domain Eukaryota; kingdom Metazoa; phylum Chordata; class Mammalia; order Carnivora; family Mustelidae; genus Mustela; species Mustela nigripes. Next base: position 69,654,214 of record NC_081568.1, on the reverse strand, counting down.
CCTTCTGGGAGAGACAGGGTTCCTGGGACTCACCGGGCTGACCAGAGAACCACTTTAAAAAATGGAGTGGTCCCTTAGCCTGTTCCTGGTCACTCATTTGGTCATGCCTGGCACTTGCTTGCCTGATGAGAGGTGGTGACTGGGTGCCGCCTGGGAGTGTCAGCCCCAGAAGAGAGGGGCAGAGGTGGGGGTTGGTCGTACTTTGCTGAAGACTCACTGTTTCCTCTACCTCCATTTTGAAGTGTGTTTTTGCCTTGTCATTTTTTTCTCTATGGTCCAATTCAGGAGCTGAAAAAAGCCATTTTGGAAGATATGGTGAGGTTAGGAAAACAGAGTGGACTCCATTCATTTGAACAGGTAAATATTACCTTCCCCATACTTGTTACAACCCTTCATGCAATGCTGAAAATTAAACTCAGCCATGGTGACCCTGACCTAGATTCTCCACCCCCGTATGCTGCTGCCGTAAGACAGGCTGTGTACTGACAAGACCCCTGAAGTCCTGTTCCAAGCCAACTTTGTAGCAGCCTTCGTTCCGCACTAAAATAGGTCATATGTCAAGTGAGACCGTGCTTGCTGTCCTCATAATCACAGACGTTCCTAACGCTGAAATATTACCTTGCTGTCACACAGCAGAGCATGTGTGCACATGGTTGGTCTGTCTCCAGCCTGACTGCAGTACTCAAGACCAGAGTCCTCTCTTATTTTTATTTTTATGGGGACTGTCTTCTTGGCTGCAGCAGACAAGATGACTTGCTAGGACATTGGAAAGGTCATGTTCCTCGGGCCAGTGATCTCTCCGCCCCGCGTGTCTACCACAAAGAGGAAGAAACACAGAATGTGTGAGGAGATGACACAGCAAGTGGTCCTCTCAGACCCTTTCTCTTTGCAAGTTTGGGGTTCTTACTGTAACTGAGTTCAGAAGTGCCCTTGATCCTACTTATCTACACCATTTATACATCCCCTTTAGTCAAAAATTCAAAAAGAAAAATTATTCAAATAGAGAAATAGACACACTCTGATTTTTAAAAAAATTTCCTGCCTGTCTTTAACATAATCGTTTGTAATAAAATTGTGTTTCTCCAGTAGGGCTCCCAAATATAGTGTTAGTGTTAAGGATCTGCAGGGTTTATGAGAATTTTAAATTTTGTATGTTTATTTTGATGATAACCTAAAATCATTTTTAAACCAGTTTCAAATGTAAAAACTCTTATTGCAGGTACTTGTGATTAGAAACCACGTCCACAGAGTCAGACTTTAATTTCTTAAGTTTCAAACTGATGGAATCTAAACACAGTTTCAGAATTATTTTCCTTGAAATAGATCTTTATATGAATCTAGTTTGAGAAACAGGGCTTTACCCTCATCTGTCCGCATCTAAGGCAAAAAAAAAAAAAAAAAAGGCTTGGATGAATTAAATCTTCATTTTAAAAAATTTTATAAAGTCAGAGGGAGGGCGCCTGGGTGGCTCAGTGGGTTGGGCCGCTGCCTTCGGCTCAGGTCATGATCTCAGAGTCCTGGGATGGAGTCCCGCACCGGGCTCTCTGCTCCGCGGAGAGCCTGCTTCCCTCTCTCTCTCTGCCTGCTTCTCTATCTACTTGTGATTTCTCTCTGTCAAATAAATAAATAAAATCTTTAAAAAAAAAAAAAGTCAGAGGGATTCAGTCAAGTTATATTTCTCTTTCTAAATGAAAGTTCATTTCTGGCATCATTATTTAAATTTCTAAATTTGCTAGAACTGATTTCATTGCCCTTCCATTAATGGTTTCTATGTGACTGGATCACATGATGACGTAGAGCAGGGAACACAGATGGGTGGTCCAAGACCCCTTTGTTCTGGGCCTGGGTCTTCCTCTGAATGGAGAGCTACAGGGGCTCTGAGGGCATTGCTGAAGCTGATTGGTTCCTGCCACTACCTTGCGATTCCCGAGGCTGGCACGCCCCCTGGTGGGTTTGGGCAGCATAACCTGCCCCAGCACATGGAGAATCTTAGCATTTCCATGCTAAGCAAAAGACCACCCATGACCTCTAAAGATTACCCTGAAAGGGGACCTTTGGTGAAGTTTCGGGTGTTAACCATTGCTCAGATTAGACCCTTACTGCGAGGAGAGGTAGTCTTTTTTTTTTTTTTTTTAAGATTTTATTTATTAATTTGACAGAGAGATCAGAAGTAGGCAGAGAGGCAGGCAGAGAGAGAGAAGCAGCAGGCTCCCTGCTGAGCAGAGCCTGATGCAGGGATGCAGAGCTCCATTCCAGGACCCTGAGATCATGACCTGAGCCGAAGGCAGAGGCTTAACCCACCCAGGCAACCTGAGAAGAGAGATATTCTTGTCTTCCCATACCACTTAAGTAGTTTCTGTTCTTAATCTGACTTCACCATGGTAACCTCAAATACAGGGAAGTCATGTGGGGATCCCAAAGATCCCAAAGACCTGAGCTTTATCGCCAAGGGTGTCACCACTTCATTTTCTCTGTTCTCCTTTTCCTTTTTGTTGGTCTGTGCATCCTGTACCAACAAGCAGCGCATGCCCTCAGCCGACCACTGGAGAGTGAAAACCGGGCCTCCTGCCCGAGGATGGTGTGCTCCCAGTTGTGTTCCAGAGATCAATATAAATCATTTAAGTTAACCCACAGTCCACTGTCAGCTTGTCCTTTTCCCTTTTCCTCAAAAATGAGTCATCATTTAAGGTTTAATACTAGTTTTTTTTTAAACCACACAAACACAAATACATATACAAGCCTACAAGGCTTAAATCATTCACCAAAAGCTATAAGAGTTCAGGCTCACTGGGCAGGGTTGATCTGAATTAACATTTGAATTAGATAAAAAATTAATGTAATTTAATTTCCGGAAACAGACAATTTCTTAGAATGAGGCCAATCATTATTTCTTTATGGAGATCTTTGGAAGATCTATTTTAAGGAATATATAGGAAGCATTTAAAATCACTCTATCGATAATTAAAATGTTTAGGTACCCAGGAAGTTTTTGAGCATACTTAGCGATGATTTAACCATTTTCTTGACATTTATATGCTTTATTAGTTTGTGGAGACAATAACAAGTGAACTTTGACACTTGATAGATTTTTCATATTCTGATGTGAAACTCTCACCAAAATATGTTATTGTGTTTCCTGTCACTAGTGGAATGCTTACCTAACCAATTTGCCTTTAAATCAGAAATGAAAAAAAAAAAAAAAAAAAAAGAATGACATGAATAGAGCATTTGCCTAATTAGAGTGGGTTTTGTTTTTACTTTATCTCTTCAGTCCTAAATTATTCACTCTGTGTTTATTATCTCCAAACAACATTATGGGTTTGATTCAGTAATACCATTGAAAATTTAAAATACCATGTTTCTTCAGAATTATGAAAACTTTTGTGCTTTAGTGAGTTAGCATAAATTACACTTTTGAGGTATTTTAACTCAATACAATATATAAAAGTTACAGTATTTCTAAACTAAAAAAAAAAAAACCCTTTGGAATCACTTTTCAGTGGCAAGAGTGTAGTTTCAGAAAGGAAGCTAACATTAGCATTTCCTTCCTTAACAAAAATTTTGCTTATTGGGGCGCCTGGGTGGCTCAGGCAGTTGAGCAGCTGACTCTTGATTTTGGCCCAAGTCATGATCTCAGGGTCCTGGGATCAAGCCCTGCACTCAGCAGGAGTCTGGTTGGGGTTCTCTCCCTTGCTCTGTGACCCTCCCCGCACTCATGTGTGTATGCATGCGCACACACTCTATCAAATAAATTGATAAATCTTTAAAAAATTGCTTTGCTTATTAAAAATTGGAAAATGAGTTTCACATGGTGTTAGGCCTGAAGGGAGAATAAAGATTCTCATTCCTTTTTTTTCCCCCACAAATCTATAGTTTGGTTTTATTAGAAAATACGTAATTATAGAAAATTAAAATTGGTTTTAACATTGGTTTCCTTCTTTAAAAAAAAAAAACAACTAAGTACTGGTTTGATCCATTTTTTTCCCCTACTTACTGACTGGACTTTTATTCACTCAGGCAGTTTGTATAGGTATTTTCTTTCTTTCTTTCTTCTTTTTTTTTTTTAATTAACAGATAATGTATTATTTGCTTCAGGAGTACAGGTCTGTGAATCGTCAGTCTTACACAATTCACAGCACTCACTGTAGCACATACCCTCTCCAATGTCCATCATCCAGCCACCCCATCCCTCCCCCTCTACCCCCAGCAACCCTCAGTTTGTTTCCTGAGAGTAAGAGTCTCTTATGGTTTGTCTGCCTCCCCTGTCCCATCGTGTTTCATTTTTTTCCCTCCCTGTCTCCCATGACTCCCCTGCCCTGCCTCTCAAATTCCTCATATCAGAGAGTGTATAGGTATTTTCATGGAAGAATTCAAACAGACCCAGAGCTGTAGGTCAGCCTGATACAGGGCCCGACAGCCAGGCCACAAAGCCACTCTCAGCCACTCACTAAGGGAGTTAAAGGCACCCTATGCCTTGGCTTCCTGCAAGGCTGTATTTAGTGCTGCTCCCTATCTGCAAGCAGAAACTATTTTGTAGTGAGCCACACTGAACTGCTGATGCCCCAGTTAGCCCTTAGGCTTGCTGTGACATCTACCTGCTGTTTCAGTCTTTTGTTCCTAAGATCATAACATTTTCTTTTCTAGTCTACTGAGCATCTAAATAGCATTCTATAGCTCTCCCTATGAAATTCATCTTCCCTGTACTTTATCGTTTGTAGCTTCTGTGTGTCACTGCTAGATTTTCAAAGGTGCTCACCCCAAGCCCTGCACTGAACATACACTCTAGTTCCAATTTCACTGTGTTCTCCACAGGCTGTGAGGGGCTTAGATGAGCTGAAACCCAGGCTGCAGATATTGTATCTTGGCTTCTGCTTCTCCTTTTAAAATTACATTATTCATTTCATTTACAAAAAAAGTTTGGCTTTTGCACTTACCAGAAGTCTTTATGTGGTACCATTTCTATCAGAAGAGAACTTTAGGGGGAAAAAAAGTTAAGGAAATTAGCACTACTTTCAGCTTTTCATTTTATGACCTTACGTAAACATGAAATAATAAATTAATTTGCAGAATCGAAGATTAAGTTTGACTCAGATTGTGTTCATGTCTTCTTCAGGCTAATTACTTTTGTTGTCTAATGGTGATTTCCAAACTTCTTTAAGCACCAGAGCTTAGATGGAATTTTTTTTTTTTTAAAGATTTTATTTATTTATTTGACAGAGAGAGATTACAAGTAGGCAGAGAGAGAGAGGAGGAAGCAGGCTCCCTGCTGAGCAGAGAGCCGGATGCGGGACTCGATCCCAGGACCCCGAGATCATGACCTGAGCCGAAGGCAGCGGCTTAACCCACTGAGCCACCCAGGCGCCCCGCTTAGATGGAATCTTATCTGAAAAGTCGAGCTTTACCAAACAATGGAACAGTGCTGCCCTGGTGGGGTTGGGGCTGGAACCAGAACCTCTCTCCCCCCTGCTCCCCAAACCAAGCACCTCACTTTATCCCTCCTCCACCCCACCTCCACACACCTCTGCTTCTCACCAACCTCACCACACCCCCACTTATCTATACCTGCCTCCCCCACCACAGCACCCCCAGCAGGGGCCTCCGCAGAACCCCAGCTTTTCAGTGCACTCTGTCTGAAAATATCACCCTTGGGACCTATTTCCAGTGAATTTTGGGTCCTCTAGAATGGTTAATGTTTAATAAAGAAAAATTTAAAAATATTCCAGAGGGTACAAAAATGGCAGCCTATTCCTTACCAAATCCTTGCTTATTTGAACATCAAGAACAGTGAGGGAGTTTCCAAGCAAGACATTTTTTACAAGAACCTTACCTAATTTTGAAACATTTGACAATACACCTTTTAGCTAAGAACCTCAGATTTCCATCTATTTATATCAGTTATCCAAGCAGAAATCCTTTGTGAGTAAAGTTGAGGCAGCTAACTATAATGCTAGCTCTGGTTTTAGCCTAATGTTCTCTCTTCACCTCTCCCCTACAAACTCGAATCCTTAAAATGCTGTTTTTTCTGTAGAAAAAGTGAATCCTTCATTTGAACAAATGTCTAAGAGACAAAGTGAATCTGATTTATTAATGTGTGCTCATTTGAAAGATTTCACATTTTTAAATTACAAGCATAGGTTTAAAATTTTTTAGAATTTTAAGAATTGGTTAGGATTTTTCCTTTTGGACTTTTAGGAAGTTGGGAATATAGTTAGCTGTTTTAGGGATCTTCTTTGTATATTGTTTTTTTTATCTGAATAATGCTGAGTTTTCAGAGCAAAGAATTCTTGGCCATCTCAAAAGGCCCACCTACCAGGACACAAGACTGTTAACATCAGAGGTTTTGAAGACAATCACTGACATGCTGGACATTTTGCAACTAATTTGCATACACTAATTTTTTTCTCATTTTTTTATTGTGGTGATATGCACATAACATAAAATTTACCATCTTAACCGTTTTTAAGTGTACAGTCTAGTAGCATTAGATGTGTTTGTGATGTTGTGCAATCATCACCACCCTCCATCTCCATAAGTCTTCTCATCTTGTAAATGTGAAACTCCATCCCCATTAAACAGTAACTCCCAGCCCCCCACCCCACCCCCAGCCTCTGGCAACCACCAGTTTACTCTCTGTCTCTATGACTGGTTACTCTAAGTACTTCATATCAGTAGAATCATGCCATATTTATCTTTTTGTGAGTGGCTTATTTCACTTAGCATAATGTCCTCAAGCTTCATCCATGTTGTAGCACATGTCAGAACTTCCTTCCCTTTTATAGCGAGTAATATTCCACTGTATGTATATAAGCACATTTTGCTTATCCATCTGTCAAGTGGACATTTGATTGCTTCCATGTCTTGACTACTATGAACCATGTTGCTATGAACATGATTGTACAAGTGTCTTTTCTCCAGATCTTGCTTTCGGTTCTTTTGGCTATCAACGCAGAAGTGCAATTGTTGGGTCATGTGGTAGTTCTATTTTTAATTTTTTGAGGAACTGCTGTATTGTTTTCCACAATGACTGCACCATTGTACATTCCTGCCAACAGTGCCCAAGGGTTTAGCTTTCTCCACATCCTCACCAATGCTTGTTGTTTTCTGTTTTTTTGGATAATAGTCGTCCTAAATATGTGTGAGGTGGTACAAATATTGATTTTTGAAATAAGTCATTTCCTGATTGTTTCCATTGATTTTATGAACAGTTCTTCTATGACAGTAGCATCTGACAGAGTGACCTCTCATTCTTGTCCTCCTGGTGTTTGTAACCCACACTCCAGTACCTTTCTACTCATCAAGTCACTCCTCTATCTCAAGCCCAGGCTGTTGCTCTGTCCTGCATACTGATACTAATATATCCAGTAGTAACCCCTTGGTTGTCTCAGAATCATTTTGGACTTTAACACAAATACTTGATCTTCCCTCCTCCAAAGAATCTTCCTGCCCCTCCAGTTTTTCTTCTGAAACAGAAACCTAGAACCATTCTTAATATCTCTCTTTCTCTACCACTTACCCAAGCAAATTATAAGTCCTATTCTTTCTATCCCCCAATCTATTTCTATCTCCAGAGCCAACTTTTAGAGTCCAGGTCACCCTCGGTCTTGTCTCTTGGTTGGTCTTGCCATTTCCACTTTTTTGTTTGTTTGTTTGTTTGTTTACTATTTTTTTTTAAAGATTTTATTTATTTGTCAGAGAGAGAGAGGGAGAGAGTGAGCACAGGCAGACGGAATGGCAGCAGAGGCAGAGGGAGAAGCAGGCTCCCTGCTGAGCAAGGAGCCCGATGTGGGACTCGATCCCAGGACGCTGGGATCATGACCTGAGCCGAAGGCAGCTGCTTAACCAACTGAGCCACCCAGGCGTCCCGCCATTTCCACTTTAACCTCACTTCAGTCCATCCTTAGCACAGTGGTTTTTCCAAAGAGCCTTTCTGTCTCTCACTGCTTAAGAATTATTGAAAGAATTATGTCCAGACTCTGCTTTGGCATCTTAATCCTTTATAACTTGCTCCCAGGGTATCTCTCCAGCCCCAAATAGCTTTATTCTCCAGTGATACCATATGCTTCAGCCTACACATACAGTGATCCAAATGTGCTTTGGCACATATTACTTCTACCTAGAGCACCCTCCTCTCCTTGGGCCATCTAGCAACCACTACTCCTTCCCCTTGCTGTCTTCATTGGGCTAAAGCTGACTTATCCTTCAAGGTCCACTGTAGCATCTCTTTTCAATGAACCCTCCCCAAGCCTGGGATGGGTGCTGTATCAGAACTGCATTCAGCTCTAACAGAAAAGCCACAATGTCTTAAACACTTGGATGTGTTTTGTTTTTTCTCGCATAAGAAGTGTGATGATAGGCAGTCCAAGGAAGGTACCGGTCCTCAAAGACCTAGACTCTGCCGGTCTTTCCACTCTCCATTCTTAGTATGTTGGCTTATCACAAGGTGGCCACTACAACTTTGGACATTGTCCATATTCAAAGAAGGAAAAAAGAGAGTGGGTGGAGATAGTTATGTCTGAACCATTTACTACAAAAGCAAAAACTTTTCCCTTCTCACTAGCCAAAAATAGATCTCATGACTGTCCCCTAGCTGCAGTGGCTGGGAAACCAGGAAAGGTGATTTGTCATGGTTGGCATAGAACATTTTGGCCCCAAACCAAATCAAGGTTTTATCAGTATGGAAGGAGTCAGGACTGGGTATTGTGAAAGCAACTGATTCTGCCTGAGAATGGTGACCTTCCTTGTGCTTTGTCCCTGTAGTAACAATATAATACTGTCACTACAAAGTAATATAGCAGCATCTGTCATTAGATTATAAATTGATGTGGGCAGGGACTGTGTCCTGTTATTCTTTGTATCCCTAATGCCTGACACATATCTGATACAAAGGAGTTGCTCAATAAATATCAATTACACAAAACAAGAAATGAATGTATATGTGTATTTAACACACTTTGAGTTAATTTTCCAAGTGTCTGTGACAGTTGACTATTAAACAATGCAAATTTGAACTGAAGGGGTCACTTAGACGTGGCTTTTTTCCCTTCCAATAAATACAATATAGTACTGTAAATATATTTTCTCTTCCTTATGATGTTCTTTTTTTCCTTAAGATTTTCTAACATTTTCTTTTCTCTAGCTTTCTTTATTATAAGAATACAGTATATCATACGTATAATATACTAATTATGTATTAATCAACTAGTTATGTTATTAGTAAAGCTTCCAGTCAACTGTTGGCTATTGATAGTTAAGTTCTGGGGGAATCAAAATTTACGCACAAATCTTCACTTGCTCTGCACAACTCCATTGTTGTTCAAAGGTCACCTGTACATACCTAGGGAGTAGTTAGGATTTGCTGCACTTCTTACTGCTGCTACTTAGACTTTTCTGCCAGAAGATTCTGAGAAAAGGTTTGTTGTTTCAGTTTCAAAATTGCATTTTGGACTTTGAATAATATACATGTAAAGACAAATGACATTTATGTTTAGCAAATGGTATTTGTAGTCACATTGTGATTTTTATTTTTCTGTGACTTTTATTTTTCAGATGTGCAATAGAAATTGTTATTAAAATGTCTATTGCAACAATTCATATTGTTTTCTATTTAATGATCCGGGTCTATTATCTCAATAAAATCATTTAATTTAGATCCAGCTGTTAGGACACAATTTCTTGGAGGCAGTATCACTCAAGAATTAAACTCAAGCCCAGATCATAAGATTCTCAATCTTGTCAATGACCTTTTCAAATGGAGCCCCATATGGAGGAGTCTGCCCAGGCCCTCCTAGTTAATTTCTATCTCTGGTCCTCATTTCAGCATTTTGCAAAGGGACTTTGCATGAGGGAGCCTAAGATCTGTCTCATAGAAATAGGAAGTGTGTACTGCTACACCTGATCCCTTCATGCCTCCTCCAAGTAGCTCTGATAAAAGCTATGGCAGGGCCTTTTTTTTTTTTAAACATAGACTCATCATGTCCCACCAAGATTTTATATTCCTCTCATGAATTGCAGTACCATCCATATATCCATCCAGATCAGAAACCCGGGAGTCCTGGAGTCTGCCCCCACTCTTTATTACCTCTTGCCCACTGAATGGTCCTTAGAACTGCTTACTGTGTCTGTCTGTGCCATTGCTCTAAGTATAGGTAGGTCCTTATCTTGTCTCCCATGGATTGGCCAGAGTCTTCCGATTGGTTTCCCTGTATCTTTTTTTTTTTTTAAGATTTTATTTATTTATTCGACAGACAGAGATCACAAATAGGCAGAGAGGCAGTCAGAGAGGAGGAAGCAGGCTCCCCGCTGAGCAGAGAGCCTGATGTGGGGCTTGATCCCAGGACACTGAGATCATGACCTGAGCTGAAGGTAGAGGCTTTAAACCCACTAAGTCATCCAGGCGCCCCGGTTTCCTTCTATCTTATCGTAATGTTTTCAAAATCCGTTCTCACATTTCACATTTCTCTTGGACAGATCTTTCTAAAATGTGTATCTTTCTGAAATGTCCATGTCACTGCCCTGTATAAGAACTTTCAGTGCCTTCCCACTGACTCCAGACCAAAGTTGGAGCTCCTCTGTCAATGGTCACATCACAACCACTTCAGCTCTATCCCTTACCCCCTTTCCCTCCTACTTCATGTAACTACAACCAGAAACCCCCTTGATTTCCTTTCTTACTCCCATAGCTTTGTTCTTGTGGTTGCCTCCACCTAGAATGCCCTATACCACCCACCTCTCCCCCCTTTACTGGTTAACTTTTACTCATTCTTTAACACTCACTGAATTTGGGAAGGCTTCTCCACTGCTCCTTCTTCTCCTCTACCATAACTGTGTTCAGCATCTGTCACTCTATGCATACCTCACTGATCACTGTTCTATGCCCGCTCTGCTGGGTGCCAGTAGGCACCCCCTGTGAGCAAGGGCACTCATGACTCTTCTCTGCATACTCAGTGCCTGGCACAGAAAAAGCAGCCGGTTCATTTCTGTCAACTGGTTAAATGAAGAAATAGGAAGGGGAAAAGTTGGCTTGCAGACATGTTAAATAGGCCGAAATGTTTATTTAATGTAATTTTGACTTTTAAATGAGTACAGTGTTTCTGTATCAATATATCCTTATATGTCTTGTTTACTTTTATCATGTGTGCTATAAATGCTATGTTGTATTCCTGATAAAGACATATTCTGCATTTGGTTTTTAGGTTAAAGCCATTCACATCCACTCTGACATGTTCTCAGTTCAGAATGGCTTGCTGACACCAACACTAAAGGCTAAGAGACCTGAGCTGAGAGAGTACTTCAAAAAACAAATAGAAGAGCTTTATTCAATCTCCATGTGAAGTTCCAGGAAAGTTCTTCTCAGTATAATGGACTGTGTAGCAATACTGTAGTTACTCTTGAAAGTAATGAATCAGAATGATGCAGCTGAAAATGAATAAGCACGTGAGCTTATGATTGAGCCTTTTCCTGTCCCAAGAGGTCTTTAACAATATTTTCTCTATCATCACTGAGTACACTTTATTTTTATTAAAATGATATTGTAACAAGCTGCTAAAAAATATCACAGATGGCAATGTAAAAATCAAGACTTTTCTCAAGGACTGTGTATCACTAAAAGTAATATATTCTCAATGTTCACAGAACTATTAAACATAAAGGAAAAACATAACTGATATACTGTACTTAATTATTTGTGGAATAGTAATCAGATAGTAACCAGACACAGCAAATTTCTAACAATGTGGACTACCTCATTCAATAACTGATTGTCAAAATCACAGTTAAATCAGACTTAAAACATTAAAACTATGTGTACAGAATCATGCTAAAACAAAACATAATGCACATTCTGCATAACTTCACATGACAGTTCTTACTGATGTAATCAAGATTTCCCTCTCATTTTTACTTTTATTCATGAAAAATACAAATTCAGATATTCTTGAAACAAATGTTATATTTATATAACATTTTACAAAGATCTTTCAATACATTTTCTCATTAAGCTCATTAAAATTTCAGGAACTACCTAGAAAAAAAATGTACAAAGACTTCAAGGATAATATGTGTATATCTGTGGACTTCCTACAAGTGAATTCTAAAAGATGTCGGTTGACTGACTGCACAATGAATGGACCTTTGGGGAAGACTTGGGAAAAGAAACCCAGAATTATTTCTCAGGATAGATAGCAATTAATGTCCCTATGTTCCTTGCTGGGTTCTTCAGGCCTTCCATTCTCAATATGTCCATGCCAGGCCTGGGAAACCCATTATGGCTATGATCCTGAACAAGGGGAGGAGGGAATGTTATTTCCAAAGAAAACAGGTTTCAACAACTTAATTTTGAAGAACTTCTTCAAAATACCCGTAGAAAACTTTTAAGTCCATCATAGATGAATATCTCATAGGTCATAATTCCATTCATAAAATCCTTAAATGCTTCTAAGCTTAACCGTGGAAACCTCCTTTCTTGCATCATGTGTTTAGATACTTCTTGCACCTGAGTGCCGACATTCTCGTATAATTAAAGCCAGCATGGATAGCAGTTAAGTTCCAAGCTACAGACTGCATCTGTTCAAGGAATCATCCCTAGGCAAGTGTTTTCTTCTGTAGAGGCAGGACTCTGCAAGCAGACATGGAGGTGTAGTGCTCACAGTCCAGAAGTTCTCTCTGCTGGAGCAAATCCAAGCTGTAAATAAATGCTATTGGTTAAAAAAAAAAAAAAAAAGCATTATCGCACAGGCCTACTGGATCAATCTGTATCAGTGATTATAACATATTTCAGTCTTGGCAAAAGTGGATCACACCTTTATTTGATGCATTTACCCAATTTTTACATATTCCTTTGGTAGATTTTTTTTTTGCAGACCCTTTACTTACACTTACAAACCTGACTTTTAGTATATGAGCTAGTTCAATGCATACTGACTTTTCAAAGCAGTTCTGAAAAAACAAATTCCTAAAATGTCCCAGGCTACATCCATATAGCATTAATTTTTTATATTTAATATGTTCAACTAATTGAAAGAGAAAAATCATTACCTGAATTAGATAGTCATACTATTTTAAATAAAACAAGTGGGCTTCACATCTGAAGAAAAAGAAGCTGCTTCCCATTGTCTTTCCACTCAACCAAAATTTCATAGTTGTCTTTTTGTTTCCAAAAAGATTTTTTGACAATGTAACATAAGCAAATAATTTAAAACTTATACTGATTCTATTTATATCTCACTGTAGTTAGATATGATTGATTATGGACAGCTTAAGCATTTCTTCTTTTTCTGGCGCCTTTGCTTTGTCCTCAGCCAGCCTCCTGCTCCTTCACTTCATGTATCTTCTGGTCTTCCTGATCTGTGTGAAAGGCATCACACTTGGGCCAATAAATAGGTTACAGCAGATATGCTGAGAAAAGTAAACTTTTGGCGCTAAATATACTGCAGGTACATTTATCTATACCTCTGTTTAAGTCCACTTAATTTTTTAATAAAGGAGAAATGAAACAATACATGTTAATGGAAAAAAATCCCTCTTGTTTCAGATTTCCCAACTTAATGTTGGAAAATTTTGTATTTCTCTTTAACAAATATGGGAAAAGGCTATGTACTTAGGACATTCACATTTGTAGTGGACATCAGATCGGATATAAATCTGTAGCTTTAACAGAGATCAATTATAGAAAACATGTTCCTAAACGTTTGGCCTTTTATCAAGTTTCCATTCAAATGTAAATTAGTAACGTAATTAGGAATATAAATTAGTAATTTCCACATTTTGCAAACTAATCCTGTATATATTTTAAAATAAGATATACACCAATTTTTTTTTCCTTTTGTCATGAAAGAGATCTTTATATTGCATTGTGATTCCCCTCCAGGCAGGAGAGAAATTGAGGTGTTGGTGTGGAGGCCTACTTCCATATTTAGGAATTCACAAACTCACAAGTCCAAGGAATAAACATATCATGTCTCCCTCATATGTGCAAGTCAAAATTTCATTATAAATTTAAGTCGGGCGCCTGGGTGGCTCAGTGGGTTAAGCCGCTGCCTTCAGCTCAGGTCATGATCTCAGGGTCCTGGGATCGAGTCCCGCATCGGGCTCTCTGCTCGGCAGGGAGCCTGTTTCCTCCTCTCTCTCTCTCTGCCTGCCTCTCTGCCTACTTGTGATCTCTCTCTGTCAAATAAATAAATAAATAAAATCTTAAAAAAAAAAAAAAAAAAAGTATTTAAATAAATTTAAGTAAACCTGCAAGCATGAGAAAAAAAATAGGACTTTGCATTGCAATTTTTATAGTCAGGTAATGTTTCAGTGACTTGAAGGTACCACTTAATTTGGCTGTATTACCCATCAACGAACTGATCATCTTCTATTTTTTCTGCAGTAAAGAAAAGGAATTATTCTCTATTTTCCAAATGTACAAAGCACAAAGGTGATAGTTATTTAGAATACAAAATACTATGAAATGAATGTAAACAATGGACAAATGTATTTTTTGCATGAAAACAGACTACTTACAAACTTGCTTCATATCTCAGGAAAAAAAAAGAATGAATAATCATATATAAAATTGATAAATTATATGTTGAATTAAGTTGCTGTATTTTCTTGCCTGTTTTTATTTTAAGGAAGCATAAACATGAAAAGAAAACAAACCTGATAGTCTGAATTTTTTTTCTCAAGTATGCACACAGTCCTTTCTGTGATTCTAACTGCTATAAGAATGAGATTAGCATTCAAGCGAGGACAAAGCCCTAAAGGAGGAACTCTCGACTTAGAACAATGAATGGTCATAACCCAGAGGCAATAGATAAATACCTGGAATACAAGCATTTCTAAACCTTGTCCCAAACTGAAAAGGTTCTGTTGAGGTGACAGTGGCTTTTAGACATTCATTTGACTGATTAATTTTCCTTGTTAACTCACTGCAACAATTGCATGGGGCAGGATGGATATTTTTTGAAGAATTGCTTATTCTACATTCAATTTTTTAAAATTGAGATTAAAAATTACTTTTTAAATATGCATAGAAGTATCTTAACTGTAATTATATTTTTAGTTGCTTTGTTATAATAGCATGCCTATCAAATATAAAATGCATTTATGAAAACTTTTGTAAAAAATAAAGATTTTTTTCATTTCTCAAAGCTGCTTATAATTACTATTTTATATATTTATATAACATAATCCCTGTAGTTAGCATATTAATAGTCATTGATAACTGTAAACATTGTATAGAGCTTTATCACACTAGTCAGGATACTCTGCATTCTTTTTAAGGATCCTCAGACTTCAGATTACAGTCCCCACCCAGAGACTCTCTTCTTTGCTTTGCACATTTCCTTTTACCAAATGTGTCCTGGATTTTTATGTGTCCTGAATTTTAATAATTTTTATACTTTTAAAAGAACAAATACCTGTATTCAAATTTTCCATTGTAATATCTCTTAAACAACATTTCTACAATTTATTTTACCCATATGCAAACTAATGGTTACAATTTCTTACTGTGTGCCTCAGTTATGCAGATTATGCCTTCTCTACAGATTTGCTATTGCCTACCCCTCCATTTTCAAAGCTGTTAGTATAGTTGGGGCCATTCTCATCTCATCTGGAATATTACTGCTCTTTCTTTCTTTCTTTTTTTTTTTTAAGATTTTATTTATCTGACAAAGAGATCACAAGCAGGCAGAGAGGCAGGCAGAGAGAGGAAGGGAAGCAGGCTCCCTGCTGAGCAGAGAGCCGGATGTGATGCGGGGCTCCAGGACCCTGGGATCATGACCTGAGCTGAAGGCAGACACTTTAACCCACTGAGCCACCCAGGCGCCCCCATTACTGCTCTTTCTTAATTAGTCTTCCGGTTTCCACCCCAGCTTCCATAAATTTCACCACCCATATTTCAGTCAGTGTGATCTTTCTAAATTGAAAATCTGGTCACGCCACTCTCCTGATTAATATTCCTTTGATGACTTCCCATAGTTTCCAGGATAAAGTTCCAACTCTCTGTTCCAGCACACAAGACCTAGCATCTCTTCTGTTGCCCTTCTCCCATGGAGCCTGGGCTCCAGTCATTCTAGCTAGCTACTTCATGTAGTGTCCTAAAAGCTTCATCTGAAAAATGCTTTTCTGTGCCTCCATGTGGCACATAAGAGTCCCCTTTTCATAGAATGCCATAGCCTTTAATCCCCCTGCTAACTTCCACCATACATCTCGTAATACAGTTCAACTATTCTTTTATCTTAGAAGATTCCCTTTGCTCCACTCCCACTCCCACTGTGAGTTACTTCAAGTTGTAGCCCCAATGCAGAGGTCTGGTCCATAGTGGATGCTCAAGAAATATCCATTTAGGGGCACCTGGGTGGTTCAAGTTAGTTGAAGTTCAAGTTAGTCTGCCTTTGGCCCTGGTCATGATCTCAGGGTCCTGGGATCAAGCCCCGTGTAGGGCTCCCTACTCAGCTAGGAGTCAGCTTCTCCCTCTCCTCCCTGCTTGTACTCTCTCTTGCGATCTCTGTCTCTCTCCCTGAAATAAATAAATCTTTTTTAAAAATAAAATTTAAAAAATATCCATTTATGAAAAATCCCCTTGGTTCTTTTTCATACATTCATGCATAATGTTCATATGCATTAAGATTGCAATCCCTTGAGGATATGTTTCTTCTATCACTGTGGTTTTGTTCATTCTTGTCAAGTAAAGAAAAATAAAAATAAACTGGTTGTCAGTTGCACCTTGAAACCTATGGATAGTACCACAAACAAAACTACTCAGTGGGTCAGTCACGCCATAAAAAATACAGAAAGATTTCCTCTGAGCTTCCGGGAATCCTAAAGCCACAGACAGGCTATTTAAAAAACAAAAACAAAAATATTTCTTTTGAAATCTCTTCAAAATTTGGAATTTGTTTTCCCATGGAAGTTTGCCACTCCACAACTGCTCCAAACCTAGTCAAACCCGTAACATAACTGAACTGAAACAGAGAGTAGAATCCTGAGTCTAGATACGGAAGGCATGCAAAGGGAAATGGGAGAAGTTCAGTTTAACACTCAAAGATGAATGCTTGCACTGGCATTTGTGTATTTGGGGTAGAATGGGGGAGACAGACAGATAATTGAATTAAGATGTGTCTGCCCTATCTCATCCTTTTGTATGGGACACATCTCCTTCCCTTTTATAGCCTGGTTCTGCGCGAAGCTTTAAAAAGACCAAGTCTGTCTGTAGTCTCTTTAATCCCCTTGCTACCCAGGGCTTCAAACTCCTTTCCTTGCTCCCTCTACCCCCTGCCCAACCATATGTTAGGAAGAATGGGGTCATGACAAACACACTAGGCAAATGCCAGCAGACTCACGCCACCTATGCCAATCATCAGTCACAATGAGCCTCTATCGGCTGTAGTTTACTCAGCTGCAGAATGAGGAGGCAACTAATTATCTCCAAGGACCTCTTTTGGCTCAAGAAATCATTCGTAAGTTTATTTCCAGTTTTGAAACCCTATGTATGAACTCCTATGAATCTTTACTTGATGGCATTTCAGTAAATGCAGACCAGTGAGTGAGACAGACCTCTATAGGGCCACCAAAGCACAGATCAGCTTTTGCTTTAAGCTGCTTTCCTGTTTCATTGTTTCTTCCATTTCTAGGTATAGGGCATGGAAGAACCCAGACCTCCCACAGGTCATTTCAGAACTCCAAGTTTTTTTCACAACAGTCCCCAAAGGGAGAGAGGAGAGCCTGGAGACCCGACTTGTAAACTAGAGACTGCCTGTCAGCATATTATGGATATAACTAAAGAAAGGAGGTTGAAATATGAGAATTGCTTTGTACTGCAAAAACACTATGAGATCCTAGACTGAAGGACACCTCTGTATCCCCAGGACCTACCACCATGTCTAACACAGACTAAGGTGCTGAGTAAGTATTGATTCAGGGACTCAAAGCACTGTATCTAATTAGGTAAGACTACCCACATTCTGTTCTTGAAAGCTAAGTTTTAATGATTACTTATATATTGAATCAACTGTCGTGACTTTCTATGAGCTTATTTTAAATTTTAAAAAATTCAGAGTGATTTCATTATGAAAATATTGTGGCTGTATGTGTGCTATAGTCATACATACACACTATTGGAGCATCACCAAAAAAGTCTGGAGTTTTTGTAATTTTATATCTACAAATGCATTTTTAATGTTGTGAAATGTCATTTTTAAAAATAGGAAGATGGTTATTGTGTGCACAATATGTTCATCAGCTGCAGCCAGATGGTTCAACCACAGTGTACGGAGAGAGGGAGGACATTCCCACGTTCCTGCAATGATGCCCAGCAAACGCGCCGAGCCCCAAGTCAGCAGGAGGTAAGAAATTCTCTACCTTGACCATAAGATGGACAGGGGCTAAGGGATTCCACTATCCTTAAGAAGAAATATCCTGGAAACAAGATCTTCGAATGCTCAAATACCATGGCCCGGTGACTGAAGCTTATTGCTCAGGAGGCTATTCTCTACTGGTTTAATGTACTTTTGTTCCCGTCTGATCTTCCTGCACTGAGTCAGGTAACGCCCCCCCACCGCCCCTGTCCCCCTCCGCCCCCACCCCCGCTAGATTCCCTGTGTTCAGACCCCAACACTATTACGAGGGCTTTAACACAATGTTACAAGGAGACAAGCTGAGCCATCCGTAGCATCACGTGACAGGCTCATCACACCAAGTAAAAAATGAAACGCAGAGGAGCAACCTCCTGGACGACGAAAAGCCTTTTCCCCGTAAGCTTCCCTTCAGGCGAGAAAGGGGTGAGTCTGTACCACCAGTTGGCAACCCTGCGGGCCCACTGCCAAATACCCCAACGCTACGCCCCCGGGCGTAGGGGAGGCGGGGCCGTCTTCAGGGGGCGGAGTCTCCTCCTCGTTACTCCGCTTCCCAGAAGCTATCGCGCGGCTTGGTCAAGATAAAAAAGGGCGGGAGGGCAGTGGGAGGCTCCAGCCAGTCAGGCGTTGGTGCTGTCGGCTTTTATCTCCTCGTCCAGCTCCTGTCGTTCTATTCCGCAGGCAGCTACGTTGCCCGGACGGTGGTTCACTCAGACTGTAGATTGTTTCCTCTGGAAGGCTGAGAGACAGGCTGTGAAGGGCCGAGAGGTCCCTGAGGCCTTGGGAGTGGGGTGGCAATGTGGTCACTACGGGTGTATACCCGCAAGAAGCGGGTCGGCCAGAGGCTCAACCTAACCCCGACGCTGGACCTAGGCCCCACCGCGAAAGTAGAGGCCCCCCCAGGTCCAGGCAGAAGGCAATCTGCGCACCGTAAGCCCCAGCTGACAGGGCCTGTGGAGCAGGGCCCAGGGTGGGCGAGCACAAGGGCGGGGGTGACTAGTCCTCACCCCAGGGACACCCGAGGGCAGCAAGCCGGCTTCCAGGGCTTTGCCCTGAAATATGTCGTCCTCTCTTAGGCTTGAAAGGGAAAGCACATCGTTTGCAGAAGATCTCAGAGAAAGCAGAGTGCGGTGGGCAGGGAGTTAGCGGTTCTAGGCCACCGAGGTGCGTAAGCCACTAGTGCCAAACCTGTGCCCTCTGTCTCCGCAGAACTTTAGTCTCCTTTTCCGCCTATAGGCCCTCATTCTAAGTGTCAAGGAAGAAATAACTGTAATACTATTTACTTTGGCTGCTGTTGCAACATAGACCCAGAAATTTGACTTTAGGAAGATTTTTATTTGAGAGAGAGGGAGAGAGAGCAGACAGAGACTCCCAAGCCGACTCCCTGGGAAGCGAGAAGCCCCAGGAGTTTGATCTCAGGACCCAGGAGATTATGACCTCAGCCTAAATCTTCAGTGGAAGCTCAACTGACTGAGTCACCAGGTGCCCCTGGAAATACTTATTTAAGAAATTTTTTTTTAAAGAGCAGTTTTGCCAACTTACCTAAAAGCAAGTGAGATAAAACCTTCCGGAAAGCATTTGTAGCGCCAGCGAATATTGGTACAATTAACCCACTGGAGTCTTTACTTTTTCCTAATGACGTCTAAACAGCCTTTAAGATTCTGAACAGTGTGAACTGTGAACAGAGAAGGGGAGAGCCAAGTCAGACCATGCAAATTAATTGTGTTATTTGTTTGTTAGCGGTCAGTTAAGAGTTACAGGACAGAAAAGCCTGCAAGAAAATAGCACTAATGAAGAGCCCCCGGATGAGAAAGTTGCTGCATTGAGTGTATGTATATTTCTCTTACGGACCTTGGATATACTTAAAGCAGAGGCCAATGGTAACTGATGTGCCTTCAGATTAAAGTGTAGTAAGAATTTTGTTCAATAGTGACTGCATATCTTCCTAGCGTTTTTGTAAACATTGGTGTTTTCTCTTTAGACAGGCCCTTGAATTTCTAATTCTGGTTGAAGATTCATGGGCGTATCTTTTTTGTTTTTAATTTCCAATTGACACAGATTTGAGAAATGCCCATTACTCACTAATTTTCTATAAAACAGCTATCTGTAAGTTTTTCTTAGTAACTCCCTTATGTTTAGTAGCAGTTAAACCATTTTAAAGCCATTTTCATTCTCATTTGAATTTCCTTTGATGGCTAGTAAACAGTGTTCATTACCATTAGAATATATAACTTCTTGATTTACAGTATTTAATATGGATTCTGTACAATATTTTAAGGATATGTAGTAATTTGGAGAGATACAGAATTTAAAAATTGCTTGTGACTCATTTACCATTAACATTAAATAGTCATGTTCCAGAGCTTTAGCTTATATATCTCTCTAAAACATGTGTTTTGGGGGTGGGCAGTTTCAACAAATGGCATTTTTTTTTTTTTTAAACAAATGGCATTTTTTTAAAGGGCCCTTACCCTAGATTTTAAGTGTTAAGTGTTCCTTGCAGATGTTTCAGATTATGCAAAAAAAAAGTGCTTTAAAAATTCCCTCTAATTTTTATGTATTTCCTTACATTCCTTTTTCTGTTTTTTTTTTTTACAATCTCTTTTTTCAATTTAGAAATTGTTATCCTACTGTATATTCCTCTAACACTAAATGGCCTTCAAAAATATGATTTTCAGTGTCTAAATAGTGCTTTGTCTTAGAGATAAATATACTTTAATTTATATAACTATTTTCCGGTGGTTGGAGGATTGAGGTTTTACCATTTTAGGTATCAGTGGACGTTGTACCACGGAAGTTTTTTGTGTACCTTAAAATTGTTATCCTAAGACAAATAACTTTGCAGTGAGTCAAGGGTTGGATCATGTTTAAAGTTTGATTCATGTCGGCCACTTGGTACCATTTTACCTGATACTTAAAAAGTACATATATTTTATTGAACATGACATCTGAAACTAATGATGGTACTATATGTTGGCTAATTTAATTTAATATTTTAATAAAAAGGAAAAAGGAAAAAAATGCATATATGATAGATGAAAAGTAGCATGTTATTTGATACTGCATTTCTCTGAATGCAGTATCTCTGAATGTAAAGTTTACACTTTTTCCCCCTCCTTTTATTGGCCATTTGTGTTTCTTTTTTGTGAAATGCTTATTGATATATACTTTGAAGATAGTTACACTTTATACACACATAACAAATAGTTTTATATTTTTTTGTTTGCTTTTAATCATATTTCTGGTATTTTAACTTATCACTCTTTTCATTTATTTTGCTTTCATATTTAGAGAAAGAAAAGCCCTTCCAGCCTAGGAGGTCATAAAAATATTCACCTTTAATGTCTAGTTGCTGTTTTATCCAGTAGTTAGTTGACTAGTATATTGCTGAGTCTGTAGATATGTCCATGTTATTATATTTTAGTATTTATTTTTAGATTTAATATTATCAGATTACATCTGTGATCAGTAGGCTGAAAGAATCAATTACATATGAAACTGATACACAATGTTGATACTAGTTTTTCATTTTCAAAGTAACCAAACTAGTGTGATATAATATTATAATATGAAAATATTCAGTCTCATAATTTGTGCTATATTTTAATTCTCGTTTCCCTTAGGAATCAGTGACTGATGACCTCCAGGTTGACTGTAGTTCATCCAATAGTGAGCTAGTATCAGGTAAGATTATCAGATGTGAACTCTCTCAGCTTTGTTTCTTATACATAGAAGCATCCATTTGTATTTTTGCCTCATCTTCCCATCTCAGTGGAAGAAGTGTCTTTCTCCTAGTCCGGGTGAATCCTGCATGTACAATGGACCTCATCCTCATCCTTCAAACACACTCCAGTCAGTTAAAATTGAGATCAATACTACAAAAGAGATTGACTTGAGGGTAACTAATTGAGTTTATTTAGAAAGTTTAGGGAACAGCATGTGCAAAGACCCTAATATGGCACTAAGCCTTGTGAGTTCTATGAACTGAAAGAAAGCCAGTGTGACTGTAGTACAGAGAGAAGGGGGGAATGCAGTAATAAGCCAAGGTTCAACAGAAAGAGGCCTTGCATAACATTGTAGGCTATGTCAAAGATTTTGGTGTTTGTATTTGTAGCAGCAAGAAGCCACTGAAGTCTTACTTAGGAAAATATATGATCACCTTGGCTGTGGTATGGAAATAAGCAGAATGGATGCAAATAGATCAGATAGGGGGTTATACAGTAGTTTAGAGGGAAATGATGGCACTTTGTACTAAAAGATGACATTGGAAATGGAACAAAGTGGGCATAACTCGTGACTATTTTAGGAAATGAAACTGACGGAGTTTGGCAAATGAGGAATGAAGTAGATGGACGTATCAAAGATGACATCTGTTTCTGGCTTGCATAACTGAATATAAGGTGGTGCCATTTACTGAAAAAAAAATCTTGTTTGAGGGAAGGTTCATAAATTATGTTTTTAATATAAGTTATGAGTACTTTTAAGATGATTAAGTAGAATGCCATATGGGCAGTTGGATATGGAGGGAAGCTGATAGAAAATTTGTGAGCCATCTACATATTGGTGTAATCAAAGTTATTTTAAAAAATAAGAAAGGATGCCATCAGCACACCAGAAATACTGAGGAATTCTTAAAAGCAGATGAAATCAGATTGCTGAATATTTGAAGAACAGAGAAAAACTGCTGCTGTGGTAAGAACAGCTCTAGAGACATTTGAAACAGTTGGTCAATAAATGCAAAAAAAAAAAAAAGTAATAGAAAGGACTCTGAAGGAATTGTCAAGGTGATGGATTAAACACTACATTATGTAACTATGTGGCCTGGTTCTTCTTCTTCATCCCTTTCTTACATTGGAAACATTGGCAGTTACAATGCTGGCTGCCAGGATAAACCATGGAAACTCTCCTAAGCAAAGAGAACTAAGGGTTTGGATTCTAAGTGTCAATTTTGAGGCTGGAATGAGAAGCAGAAGAGAGTCTGAAGTAACTGCAGAATGCCACAAAGATCACAGAGGGATAAAAAAGTGAAAGAGATAGATTATGCTTATGCTTATTAACCCCAGGGTACAGATGTAGTATAACTCTCTGAAGTGGAATTTCTTTTTTTTTTTTTTTAAGACATTTTATGTATTTATTTTAGAGAGCAGAATGAACATGGCCATGTGAGAGAGAAGGAGCAGGAAGAGGGGCAGAAGCAGATTCCCTGCTGAGCAGGGAGCCCAGTATAGGGCTCTGTCCCAGAACTCTGGGATTATGAGCTGAGCTGATGGCAGACGCTTATCCGACTGAGCCACCCAGGCACCTCTGAAGTGGAATTTCTTTTCTTTTCTTTTTTTTAAGATTTTATTTATTTATTTGACAGACAGAGATCACAAGTAGGCAGAGAGCCAGGCAGAGAGAAGAGGAGGAAGCAGGCTCCCCATAGAGCAGAGAGCCTGATGCGGGGCTCCATCACAGGACCCTGGGATCATGACCTGAGCGGAAGGCAGAGGCTTTAATCCACTGAGCCACCCAGGTGCCCCTGAAGTGGAATTTCTGATAATGGAACCTTGTAGTATGTACACTATCCGGACAATTAGGACAGTGCTCCATGTAACCTACAATACCCAGAAAATACAGGAGGACATCACCATGCAGAACCCAGGTTCTCAGAATGTCTTATCACTCATAAGTCTCCAGAAGTAGGCTGCTGTTTCAGAGTGTATATGCACTGCTATACAAGCAAAGATTTTCAAGTAGAGATATAAACAGACAACCAAGAGCAGCCAAAACTTTGAATAAAATCAGTGGCATGGAAGAGAGGCAACAAATTGAGCAAACAGAGTAACCTTAACAGCTGAGAAATAGCAAAAAACTTTAAATATCTCTTTGAAGACAAGAAGCTGGGGCACCTGGGTAGCTCAATGCGTTAAGCATCTGCCTTCAGCTCAGGTCATGATCCCAGCGTCCTGGGGTGGAGCTCCACATCAGGCTCCTTGATCTGTGGGGAGTCTGCTTCTCCCTCTGCCTGTCCCCCTGCTCGTGTTCCCTCTCCCTCAAATAAATAAATAAAATATTGAAAAAAATAAAGACAAGAGACCACTGGATCCATAATATAACAATCTGTTTTAACAGAAATTATAGTCCCTAGAAACTAAAAAATCATCAAATTTTAAAGCTCAGAAAATGATCGGAATATTGAAATGAATTCAGCTCAAAATCAAATTAGCTGGCTAGAAAGTAGAATAGAGAAATATTTCCTAGAATATAGTACAAAAGAACATGGAAGGTGCTCAACAAATGCATTTCCTTCCTTCTCTTCTCTTTTTATGTTTAACTTATACTTGTTCTTCAAGGAAAAAAAAAATCAGGTGCTGTCTCTACTGGGAATTCTCTTGACCCATCTTCTCTCTTCCTACATGAGTTGTTCTTCCCTGGGAATTCTGTGGTACTCTTTGTATACTTCTTTTAGGACTCAAAACAGTAGTATTTTTGCTTTTGTTACTTTTGGCGCTAAAGCCATTGAGAATAAGCCCTACATTTTATGTTCCTATCTCATGTTTGGGACCTTATATAATTGCAAATCCTTATTGAATGAGTTTTATACTCTGTTTAGAGAAAATAAACTATTTAATCATAATTATTATTTTCTTAAATTGTAGTTTAAATACATAATATATGTCATTGGTTACTAGATTTATCAAGTTGATGGGTAAAAGATAGAAGGAAATAGAGACTAGACTGTCTCTAATTTGCAGACTGGTTGTATTCTAAGACATCTTTGTCAACTGATATTTGAAACCTAGAATACTTTTTCCCATAATAAAATGTAAATGGTTAGGTTTGAACAACCTACAGAATTGTATTTAATACTTAAGTAACCATTTTAATTCTGTCTTGGAATGTAGTTAATTTTGCAACATGATGAAAATTAATTCAAGACTTTATATTTAGTATAGAAGATTGAACATAGACATTTACTTCTCCCTTTCCTGAGAGAGAAGGAAAAAATAATTGAGAGCTAGCTGCCTAAAGTAAGGACAAATGAAGAAACAAACTGATCCAAGCTATAGTTTCAGGAATTAGAGGCATCACATATTCCTGAAGAAATGTGTACAGATAGTGTTGAAAATAGGAGGATTTTTAGAAATCTTTAAAAGTAATGGTTAAATTCTTTGCTCCCTTCCCTAACAGTGTGGTCAGACAATTACTCTTTTTCCTACCTTGGCAGTCCAGATACATTGAAGCACAGGATCTGGACTCAGGGATGCCCTATTGAAAAGTAGTAGGGGTACAGGGAGGAGGGAAGGGAATTAACTAAAGTTTGTATTCTTAGTGGTGTAACTTTTGGGCCCATTATCCCACCTTACCCCACTCACGAAAATACTCCTTTTTTTTTTTTTTTTTTTCAAAAAATACTGGAGGATTCTGCTTTTAGAATCTTCTCTGACCAGAAGGAGACCTATATTCTAGCAGTAATGACCTGGTCCCTATCTTAAGTACCCTTCTGTGAAGCCCACTACTTCCTAAATCCCACTCATGGAACTAGAATTTCCAATTAATGTTTTAGAGCATCATTCTTGCACATTCAAGAATTAAAAGGCATTTAATGAAAGCATTTCAAATAAATGGTACCAAATGAAAAGAAGCTTGAAGGATACAGTGCAAAGTAAAGAAAAATTTTAAAAGCCATGTTTTCATTATCCTCAGGAGAATGAAAATATGTATCCAAGGTAAAAGTATGGACTACCATGAAAAGGAGCAGTTGGAAAACAAAAAGTATTCTTAAAAAATAAAAATACAAAATTAAAAATAAATACATTATTTTCATACAAATACAAAACACAATCATAGTACAATTTTTTGTACAAATTTTATACAAATATTTACACAAATTTTGTATGTTTTTTTTATACAAATACAATATAATACAAATACAAAATTAAAAATAAAACATTCTGGGCACCTGGGTGGCTCAGTCATTAAGTGCCTGCCTTCGGCTCAGGTCATGATCCCAGGGTCCTGGGATCAAGCCCCACATCAGGCTCCTTGCTCTGCAGGAGGCCTACTTCTTCCTCGACCACTCCCCCCTGCTTGTGTTTCCTCTCTCACTGTGTCTCTCTCTGTCAAATAAATAAATTAAATCTTAAAAAAAAAAGAAGAAGGAAGAAAAAGAAAACATTCTGTGAAGGATTGGATGATAAATTTAAGGAAATACTCCAAAAGTCTCTCTCTGTCAAATAAATAAATTAAATCTTAAAAAAAAAGAAGAAGGAAGAAAAAGAAAACATTCTGTGAAGGATTGGATGATAAATTTAAGGAAATACTCCAAAAGTTAAACTAACATCAGAAGATAAAAGATAAAAATAGTGTTAGTGGTGACACAATTCTGTGAGTATACTAAAAATCACTTAATTGTATACTTTAAAAGGTGGAGATTTATGGAATATAAATTTTACCACAATAAAACTGCTATTTTAAAAAGAAATATAATGGGGCACCTGGGTGGCTCAGTGGGTTAAGCCGCTGCCTTCAGCTCAGGTCATGATCTCAGGGTCCTGGGATCGAGTCCTGCATTGGGCTCTCTGCTCAGAGGGGAGCCTGCTTCCCTCTCTCTCTCTCTCTCTGCCTGACTCTCTGCCTACTTGTGATCTCTCTCCGTCAAATGAATAAATAAAATCTTAAAAAAAAAAAAAAGGAAAAATAATGAGAAGATGAGTTCAGACATTTTAACATCTGAATAGTAGTTCGAGATATTATAGAGTAAACAGAAAGGAAATTATGAACACATAAAGCTAGACATTTTTCTAGAATTAAGAGAGCTCATGAGTATATATAACAAAAGAGCCCACTAGCTGCCCATCACAATGAATGAAAAAAGACTCATACCAAGCACAACACAATGTAACTTAAATATCCTCAGGATAAAGAGAGAAATCCTTCAGTCTTCCAGGAAAAAAATTGTTGATTGCAAATAAGCAATGGAGAATATGAATGGCATTAAGATTCTCAAGAGCAACTCCAGAAGCTAGAACATGGTGGGGCAATGCATTTAAAATTCTGAAGCATACAGATTTAGCAGAGATAGAATAGATGCCCAGGCAAAATTCAGTTCAGATTTCAAGGCTGATGATGCCACCTGTATAACTGAGAGGGTTAAGGAAAGGTTTGTCACTCACATAATGAGACTTTCTAGAGAGAACTGCATCTTCCAAATAGGACTGAAAATGGCTTGAGAGAACAGGGAGAAGAAACAGTAGAAGGGGTGTTAAGTGAGGCCAGGATGGAGTTTCCCAGGCATGGTTTTAACTTGAAACCATTGCCAAAAGATGGAACATCAGGACTTTCTTATCAGCTTGCCCAAATGTGGGGCAGAGATAGCACTGAGGTTTGAATTTGTCAAACATCGGAAAATGAAATCAGTCATTTTAATACACGAGTCTGGAATTCTGTACCCAGCCAAACAATTACTCAAGCATGAAGATAGTAGTATAAGCAAATTTCTAGACAGGTCTTCCATCTTTTCCCATGAGATAAAGGAGATACTCCAGCAAAACTAGAGAATAAATCAATAAAGAAGAAATCAAAGTATCCAGCAATCAGAGGCAATCTGATTGACTTTCTTAAGATTCAGAAAGAATTCCTTAGGATAATGGTAAAAGGGGAATTCCAAGAAGACACCTGTGCATCATGTCTAGAGGACAAGAGGTCTGAATTTGAGCAAGTGAATTGAGAGCTTCAATAGCAGTACTTCTTAAAAAACAGGGGGAAGGGGGAGAAAAAGAAGGAAAGAGGAGAAAGGGGGAATAAGGGTGGAAAAAAAAGAAAAGAAAAAAGGGAAAGGAACTGATAGATAACTTGGAAATTTTTTAAAGTATTGAGAAGAGATGTATAAGTTTGTAAATACTTGGG
Organism: Mustela nigripes; assembly: GCF_022355385.1. Lineage (NCBI taxonomy): Eukaryota > Metazoa > Chordata > Mammalia > Carnivora > Mustelidae > Mustela > Mustela nigripes. Next base: position 69,625,985 of record NC_081568.1, on the reverse strand, counting down.
ACAGAATAGTGATCGGTACTTAGAAAACTAATTTTATTTACTATTTATTTATTTATTTATTTTTAAAGATTTTATTTATTTATTTGACAGAGAGAGATCACAAGTAGGCAGAGAGGCAGGCAGAGAGAGAGAGGAGGAAGCAGGTTCCCTGCGGAGCAGAGAGCCCGATGCGGAACTCTATCCCAGGACCCTGACATCATGACCTGAGCCGAAGGCAGCGGCTTAACCCACTGAGCTACCCAGGTGCCCCTAGAAAACTAATTTTAAAATTGAGTAATCAGTAATTGAAAAAAACAACTTGTAGCAAAAGGATCTGTCTATAGCTCATAGTGTATGGCTTGGGTATAAATATATTTGAGCTGGCATAATAATAGAATTGTTGAACACATTTTAATTTAGAAATATAAAGGGAGTGTTAGAAGAAACAGCTAGTAGTTAAAAATAGTTGACTCTGGAGATTAGGGAATTATGGGGTGATATGAGACAACAGATTGCTGTTTTGGTTACAAGCCTTATAGAACAAGTTGACTTAATTAAAAAATATATATATATGTGTATATATATATATATATACATATATATATACATGGTATAAGCTGACATAAATATAACTTTAAGTGCATTTACATTTCTAACCTGTGACTCCAGAAACATCCTTCCACTGCTATAATCATGAATATTTATATATTTTTTTCTCTACCCAACTACCCAGATGGTGAGCATGGGATTTTCCTAATTTCTAAGCCTGGCTTGAGTTCTGGGGTTTGGTGGAAGGTCTGGTTCTACTCTGTGTGTGGTGTTCATGGAATTTTGAAAACTGGAAGGCAAGAGAGATGTAACAACATGTGAGAGGGGAAGGATGAAGACAGAGTGAGAAGACTAAGAAGCGAGGACAGGGACAAGATACTCTGGGGCACTTGGAGTAAGAGAAGCAAAAGATGATCAACCTACCTATGACATCTGATGTGGCGAAGAGATTAGATTGGGTCAATCAATTTAAGTGTTGAGTGGTGGTTAGAAGAGGGGGCCAGATTAGAAATAATTGTCAACTTTAAGGATGGTGTTGGAGTGGAAGAGAAAGATGTGGTAAGGTCAATGTAGGAAGGACAAAGAGTTAGTTGTCTCAGGTGGGTAATGGATGAGGAGAGATGGGCTATAAGTCAGTGCCCCACAGGAAAAATAAATTTATGAGAGTCATGCTCCCCTTTTATCCCTAACCCTCCCAACACCCTGCCAGTTTTTATTTAGTGTTAACATCTATCTTTTCGGTTGAAAGTGTTTAATAAATGCTGACTAGAGAAGACTACATTTTCCCTTTTTTTACTAAACCTGTTTCTTAAGTTTTGGTATTAATTTCCTTCCCTTTCATTTATGTTAAAGTTCTTCACTATAGTTTATTCTATAGGGATAACTTTAAAGACTTCTTAGTCTGGGAGATTCTCTGTTCAAATATTTTGCCCCTTATTGAAAGGTTTGTTTTCTTATTATTGAGTCTTCAAAATTATTTATATTCTGGATTCCAATCTATTTGCAGATGTTTTCTGTCAATCTGTGACTTGTCTTTTTCTTTTAACAGTCTCTTTCAAAGAGAAGGTTTAAATTTATGAAGTTTAATGATCATTGCTATAGTTATTGTTAATCTTAGTGTTATAAGAAATCTTTGCCTACCTCAGTGTCATGAAGATTTTCTGCTCTGCTTTTTTTTTCTCGAACCTTGTATTTTTAGGATTTACATTTATGTCAATGACCCATTTTTTATCTGATGGAAGATATGAATGCAAGTTTTTTGTTTTGTTTTGCTTTTGCATATAGGTACGCAATTCCTTCAAGATAATTTGTTTAAAACAGTGTCTTTTCTCCACTGAATTGCCTTTGCATCTTGGTAAAAAATCAGTTGCTTGTATAAGTCATTTCTGGGCTTTCTGTTGAATTCCTTTGATCTATTTGTCTGTTTAAGCTCATTGTTTTTTATATGGAATAACTAGAGTTACTTTTCCTTCTCAGTTAGTTAGTTTACAATTATGGGTTACTTATATGTAAAACTTGCATTTTGGAATCAAAAATCACAACTTAACCTAAGGAAGGGAAGAAATAAATTATGAAACTTGGTAAAGCAATGGAAAAAGATTATAATGGTTTCTCTACATCAAAGCCAGAATTTCTAAGATTGAAATAATGGTTTCTCTACATCAAAGCCAGAATTTCTAAGATTGAAATTAAAGTGGTATGCAACAGTATGCTTTTTCAGTTGTTTGTATAAGTAATTTTACATTCTCTCTATATAATTGCATTTATGTTTCTACAAATATGAATTCCTAGGATTTTGAGTCTATTTACTATTGAAACATTTTACCCTTTTCCTTTGTTTATTTTATAGGACTAAGTTTGCAGCATGGTATTTCTAGTTCTCTTCTGAGCTATTCATTCACAGACTCTTACACAGAACACAAGAGTTTTGGAGAGAGTTTAAGCAGTTTCTCATCACCTGAACTCTTCAGAGGATCAGATTCTTTAGGTAAGGAAATACTCTCAACCTTAAGCTGACCCATATAGAAATTGTTCCTTTGTTCACAAATAATATTCCTCTTGAGAAGATATGCTTGTCTTCCTCAACAAAACCTCCTTCCCCAGTCCACTACTGCATTCCATGCTCAATCACATAGGACTATTCATTAAAAGCTACCAGACAGTGCTCGCTTCGGCAGCACATATACTAAAAGCTACCAGACAAGAAAAGGAAGAAGATACTAGGGGAATGCCCCCAAAACAGGCCAGTTTGATCTGTAGTATCCCAGAGAAGCTCACAATTTGGCTTCACCAGTACTTGTAAAAAAGTATGTCTGAAATGTGAAAGATGTGGTGACTACTTTCTTACTCAAATGGAACTTAGAGATTTATTCTTTGGGGTGTTTTGAAACAGAGGAACTTTGGCCTATAGGATACTAAGCACTGCTAAAAACAAGGATCTGTGATATTTTGAAATGTTGGTCCCAAATACTTATTCCCTTGTGGTAATATTATATATCCACATTGTTGCCATATCCTTGTAGTGGGCAGAGTGTACTCTCTCCCTCGTTGGCTCTGGAAAAGCAATGGAAATATGACTTGCTTTGAGCAGTAGGATATCAGTGAATGAAACATAAGCAGATCTTTAAAATATGCCTAAATGGGTGGACTTGTCCTCTTAAACTTTTAACATTGTGAGAAGAATATATCTTAATTAGCTTCAGCTTCTCCTGTGGGGATCCCAGAATGAGAGGTATGGAACAGAACAGTCCCAGGCAATCTGTAGATTGCAGAGAGCTGCCCCAGCATATCAGCAGAAATGTAAACTGAAGCAAACCTGGTTGAACCAATCTGTAGACATGGGAATAAAAAATAAATGCTTTCATTTTATGTCCATGAGATTTGAGGGTTATTTATTACATAGAAAAAGCCAACTGTTTCAGATACTGTACAGAATGAAGTAGAGACGAAATTAAATGAAGTGTACATTAGGAATTGTTGTACCTTCTCACCTAATACCTGTTCCCTCACCAACCCAACATTCCCTTTTTCTGTTCAGCTTCCAGAATACTAGCATCCAGACTTGAACATTTCAGGCAGGAGAATGGAAGATTCTTTCCTAACAAATCTGAACTACCCTAAAGAAAATATCTAATGATATTGACCTCAGTAGCCCTTCAGTGAAGCTGATAAGAACACCCTAAAATGAAGTTAACTTGTGACAAACCCCAACTAGGCCACAGAAATCCCAGTTAGCCTCTTACGGCCCTCTCTTAAATATGAGTAGAGAGCCAAGAATCACCAGACCTCTGAGGAAAGTTTCTAACATAAAACATAGAGATCAGAACAAAGGAAAATATGGAAATGATATCAGCAAAATGTTGGAATAAGAAGCCCTGGCTCCTCCTTCCCCCATGGACACACCAATTCAACAGTAATACATGGACTTATTCCTTTTGTGAGAAATCTAGAAGCTAGTCAAGGGACTCTTATACCCAAGGCATGTATGAGATCAGCCACATCAAAGCCAGTAGGAAAATTCAAGACACTCTCTCACCATAATTCCCACTCATAGCACATTGCCACACAATTGGCAGAAAACCACCAGGTCCCAGCTTCTCCGTGGGGAGGGAAAAAAAGGACCGAACTGTGTGTGAAATATAAATTTTCTGGGAGCTTCCCAAAGGATTGGCTACTCTTGTGACTGTTTCAGATTGCTGCCTAAGGGAATGGCTTCTGTCTCATCTGTCTCAGAGTGCTGATGGGACCTGCTATATTCTAGATGACTCTTGGCCATTAACAACAAATACATTGTGTGAGGAAAGCTTAAGACACTCAAGGAACACAATGAAACATGCAATTTATACTTCACAGGGGTCCCAGAGGGAGAAGAGATGAGGGAGGGAAAGAAAGAAGGGAGGGATAAAAGAAAGAGAAGGAAGAGGGGGAAAAAGGGAGGTGGCGGGGGGTCGGGGGAGGAGAAAGAGAATGTGGGTAGAAGGAGGAAAAGGGAGAAGGAACATGCCAGAAAATTTATTTATAGAAATAATAGCTGCAAACTTCCCAAATCTGGGGAAGGAAATGCAGACCTAGGAGGCCCAATGAATCTCAGAATAGGCAAATCAAAGAAATCCACACAGGAACTCATAATCAAATGATCAAAAGCGAAAGACAAAGAATTTTAAAAGCAGTAATACAAAAGCAAAATAGAAAACAGCTTACATTAGAAAACAGTCTACAGGGACGCCTGGGTGGCTCAGTTGGTTGGACAACTGCCTTCGGCTCAGGTCGTGATCCCGGAGTCCTGGGATCGAGTCCCGCATCCGGCTCCCAGCTCCACGGGGAGTCTGCTTCTCTCTCTGACCTTCTCCTCGCTCATGTTCTCTCTCACTGTTTCTCTCTCAAATAAATAAATAAAATCTTAAAAAAGAAAACAGTCTACATTAGACTTACATAGAAAACTAGACTTACATAGAAAACAGTCCACATTAGACTATCGATGGATTTCTCAGCAGAAACATTGGTGGCTGAACTGTACAGATACAGTTAAAGTGATCAAAGAAAAGAAACTGTCAACCAAGAATACTGTAACCAGCAACACTGTCATTTTTTTAAATGGAGTATTATTCAGCCATAAAAATAATTTTTTATTCTTTGCCATTTACAAAGACATGGGTGGAGCTAGAAAGTATACTGCTAAGTAAAATAGAGAAAGACAAATAAACCATATGCTGTCACTCATATGTGGAATTTAAGAAACAAAAAGAGCAAAGGGGAAAAAGAGAGAGAAACCAAGAAAAAAATTTTAAATAAGATTTTTTTATTTGAGAGAGAGAGGGATAATGAGAGATAGAATATGAGCAGTGGGGAGAGGGAGAAGCAGGCTCCCCACTGACCAGGGAGCCTGATGAGGGATCGATTGCAGGTCCCTGAAATCATGACTTGAGCCAAAGGCAGATGCTTAACCAACTGAGCCATTCAGGTACCCCAGGAAGCAAACTTGTTTCTTTTTTTTAAAGATTTTATTTATTTATATGAGAGAGAGAGAGCACAAGGGGGGGGATGGCTAAAGGGAAAAGCAGATTCCCCGCCCAGCAGAGAGCCTGATGTGGGACTCCATCCCAGGACTCTAGGATCATGACCTGAGCTGAAGGCAGTTGCCCAACCAACTGATCCAAGCAGGCGCCCAGGAAACAAACTCTTAATGGTAGAGAACAAACTGATGGTTACCGGGGCACAGGGACAGCAGGAGGCCTGCTTCTCCCTCTCCTACTCCCCATGCTTGTGTTCTCTCTCTCCCTGTGTCTCTCTCTGTCAAATTAATAAATAAAATCTTAAAAAAAAAAAAGTTGGGGCACCTGGGTGGCTCAGTGGGTTAAAGCCTCTGCCTTTAGCTCAGGTCATGATCCCAGGATCCTGGGATCGAGCCCTGCATCAGGCTCTGCTCAGCGGGGAGCCTGCTTCCTCTCTCTCTGCCTGCCTCTCTGCCTACTTGTGATCTCTGCCTGTCAAATAAATAAATAAATCTTTTTAAAGAAAAAGTTAAAAGACTAAAACTATTAAAATAACTATAATAAAATATGTTAATAGATACACACTATAAAAAGGTATAAATTATAACATCAGTAACAGTGTGTATGAAGGGATAAATAAAAATATAGTTTTTTGGGGCACCTGGATGGCTCAGTCAGCTAAAGCATCTGCCTTCAGCTCACGTCATGATCCCAGGATCCTGGGATCAAGCCCTTTGTCAGGCTCCCTGCTCAGCAGGAAGCCTGCCTCTCCTGCTCCCTTTGCCACTACCCCTGCTTGTGCTCTCTCACTTTCTCTCTCTCTCTCAAATAAATAAATAAAATCTTAAAAAAAAATAAAAATAAATATATGAAGTTTTTGTATATAATTGAAGTTGCTAGAAGCTTAAAATAGATTGTTAAAACAAAATTTTATATAAGCACTATGGTAACCATGTAGAAAATACCTATAGAAGACACTCAAAAGATTGGGATGCCTGGGTGGCACAGTTGGTTAAGCATCTGACTCTCAGGTTCAGCTCAGGTCATGATCTCAAGGTCCTGAGATCGAGCTCCACATTGGGCTCTGCACTGAGCATGGAGTCTGTTTTCTCTGCCCCTCCCCACCTCACACTCACTTTATCTTTCTCTCAAATAAATAAATAAAATTCTTTTTTAAAAAATTTATTTATTTATTTATTCGACAGAGGGAGATCACAAGTAGGCAGAGAAGCAGGCAGAGAGAGAGAGGAAGGGAAGCAGGCTCCCTGCTGAGCAGAGAGCCCAACGCGGGACTTGATCCCAGGACCCTGAGATCATGACCTGAGCCTAAGGCAGCAGCTTAACCCACTGAGCCACCCAGGCACCCCATAAATAAATATTTTTTTAAAAGAAGGTACACAAAAGAAAAATAGAATGGAATAAAAGCATATCAGTATGAAAAAACATCAATGAAACAGAAAGGAAGATGGCAAGAGAGGTAAAGGGGCAAAAGAACTAAAACACAGAAGATAAACACAAAATAGTAACAGTCTTTCCCAGTCAGTAATTATCTTAAATGTAAATGGTTTAAATTCCCCAACCAAAAGACAAAGAGTAGGAGAATGGATTAAAAAAACCAAGGTCCAACATTATGCTGTCTACTAAAGTCTCTTTTTATATTTCAGGACACTCATAGTCTTAAAGTGGAGCAATGGGAAAAGATATTCTGTGCAAATGATAACCAAAAGAGAGCAGGAGTGACTCTTCTTATATCAGCTAAAACAGACTTTACATCAAAAACTATCACTAGACACAAAGACATGATATAATGATAAAAAGGTCAATTAATCTGGAACATATTATGATAATAAATAAATAGGCACTTAGTATCAGAGTACCTAACATAATCAACTCTGATAGACCTAAAGGCATAAATGGACATTTATATGGTAATGGAGACTTCATTACTTATAGTTTAAATAATGAATAAAACATCTATACATAAATTCAACACTTTAAAAAAAAGGATTTTATTTATTTATTTGACAGACAGAGATCACAAGCAGGCAGAGAGGAAGGCAGAGAGAGAAGAGGAAGCAGACTCCTTGCCAAGCAGAGAACCCAATGTGGGGCTCAATCCCAGGACCCAGGGATCATGACCTGAGCTGAAAGCAGAGGCTTTAACCCACTGAGCCACCCAGGCACCCCTAAATTCAACACTTTTTTATTTCAAAATGTATTGCAAAACTACAGCAATTGTAAAACATGGTACTGGCGAATAGATAGACATATAGGTGAATGGAATGGAGAGCCCTGAAATGAATCCATACTTATACAGTCTTCTTGATTTTAAATGAAGAGTGACAAGAATAAACAATGGGGAAAGAATAGTCTCTTCAATAAATTATGTTGGGAACACAGGACTTCCACATATGAAAGGATGAAATCAGGCCATTACCTTACATCATGTAGAAAAACCAACTCAAAATGCACTAAAGACTTAAACATAAGACCAGAAACTATAAAACTCCTAGAAGAAAACACAAGGGTAAATCTAGATGATATTGATCTATGACACCAAAAGCACGGTCAACAAAACCTCAAATAGTCAAGTGGGACTACATAAAACTAAGAAGCTGCACAGGAAAACAACAGAACAAAAAGACAACATACAAAAAGGGAGAAATGTTTGCAAACTACGTATCTGATGAGACTGATGTCTAAATCTGTAAGAAACTCCTGCGACTCAGTAGGAAAAAAACCATAGTGGATGAAGGACTTGAATAGACATTTCCCCAAAGGGGACATACAAATGGCCAACAGGTGAAGGCTGGGTGGCTCAGTCAGTTAAGTGTCTGCCCTTGGCTAGCTCATGATCCCAGGGTTCTAGAATCAAGTCCTGCACCATGCTCCTTGCTCCATGGGGAGTCTGCTTCTCCCTCTGGTTCCTTGTAATTATGTTCTTTTTCTCTGAAAAATAAATAAATAAAATCTTTTTAAAAAATGACTAAAACCAAGCAAACAGTTGGTCGACAGGTATATGAAAAGATGCTCAGCATCACTAATTTTCAGGGGTATGTTAATTAAAGCCACAATGAGATCTCACCTTACACCTGTTGGGATGATAGTGATGATGATAATAATAATAGTAAAGCAAGTGTTGATAAGAATATGGAGAAATGAGTACTCCTGTATGATGTTGTTAGGATTGTAAATGGTGTAGCTGCTACGAAAAACAGTGTGGAGTTTCCTCAAAAAATTAAAAATAGAACTACCATATGATCTACCAACACACTTCTGGTTCTTTACTCAAAGTATATACACATGATGAAATAGTATTCAGCCTTAATAAAGGGAAAGACTTCCAAATGCAACAACATGGATAAATTTTGAGAATGTCACACTTAGTGAAATAAATCAGTCACAGAAAGATAAGTACTATATCATTCGCCTTGCATGAGATATCTAAAATAGTCATATTCATAGCAGAGAATAGAATGTTGGTTTCCAGAGCCTAGGATGAGATAGATATGGGAAGTTGCTATTCAACAGGTATTAGTGTCAGTTTCGTAAGATCAATAGGTTCTAGAGATCTCCTAAACAACAACACTGTGCTATATTGTTAAAAATACTCTATTATAAACTTAAAAATTTGAGAGGGAAGATTCATGTTGAATGTTCCTACCAGAATAGAACAAAAAATTAAAAAGTAAGAAAAGGAACCATGCAGAAATAGAAACACAAGGAGAAAAAAATTTTTTAAAAATAGTCTAATTGACATAAACTGTATATTGTGTCCATTAAATAAAAGTAGGGTGCTATAAAAAGCAATATTCCAATAACAAATGCAGCAACAGGGAAAAACTTGGAAGAAGTATTAGAAGTTAGGGTTGAGGAGAGAAGAGTCAGGAGGAAAAGAAAGAAAAAAAGATTGCAGTTTAGAGAGAGGGAAAAAAAATCAGAGGAAGAGTATATAAAATCTAATATCAAATAAATGGAGTTATAGACAAAGATAATGGAAGAAACAGAGGGAAGAAAATTATAAATGTTATAATTCAAGAGCATTTCCTAGAGCAAAAGAGTATGATTTCTGTGTTAAAAGGGCCACAGTGTACCTAGCACAATAGATAAAAAACACCAAGATAAGAGCATTATGCAACTTTAGAACTAGAGAATGGGATAAAAAGAATGGGTTTATAGAATTTGAAAGAGTTTGTGATTAAATCAATGAAAAATACAGAGAAAATTAAAAAGACTTATTGACTCTGGGGTGTAGGGGGGAGAAATTGTTATGGTATACTGCAAGAGTAAATATCATTTTTATATCAATTTATCATCATAATGTCTACACCAAATATTGATCTAACTACATATGCAATATAATGAATTGTGGAAATTGTGAGAAAGGTGAGGACAGGGACATAAGAGAGAATAACCTCATCCTTCCATAGCGGGAAATCAATGCAAAGCTTAAAATCGACATCAAGTGATACTAGTATGTTATTTAGTGATATGATATTTAATGGGACCTAGGTATAATTTACACATAAAATATTAAGAGGAGGGGCGCCTGGGTGGCTCAGTGGGTTAAGCCGCTGCCTTCGGCTCAGGTCATGATCTCAGGGTCCTGGGATCGAGTCCCGCATCGGGCTCTCTGCTCGGCAGGGAGCCTGCTTCCTTCTCTCTCTCTCTCTCTTTCTGCCTGCCCCTCAGTGTACTTGTAATTTCTCTCTGTCAAATAAATAAATAAATAAATAATCTAAAAAAAAAATATTAAGAGGAACCTCCTGTGTATGCCGTCTGTTCCTTAGGTCTATAATCTTTATGGGGCAAAAATCTATGAAAGAAATAGCACTGAAATAGGCCAAAGATTATTTATTATCCTAATGCAATCAAGGCTTGTCTTTTTTATCTGTCTTCTCAAAATATTTAATTACCACATATTTAATATTTAAATTAAATTTAAATTAAATTTATTTAATATGTAAGTATACTTACATATACTTACATAATACTTACATATTAAATAAATTTAATATTTAATTACCACAGCTTGGTATGGGGAACCTAAGCTGGTATGGGAACCTAAGTTGGGGCTCAGGGAGATAACCTACTGTTTGTACGCTGTTCAAAGTTGTGTGCCATTTCCTCCTGCTGTTTTAGATTGGGAATGTCCCAAATTGGAAGAACGTACACGATGCAAAAATTCCACTCTTCTGGATACCAGTACAGCAGTAGCAATAGAGAAGGTACCACAGTTTTCAAACCTCTCTGCAATTTTAGGTAAGTTTTCACATTCTTTTTTCTCATGTCACAGGGGAAACCCCATCGTCAATGTTGGAAAAAAAGTAATTTCTAAAAACTATTTATAAGCTAAATTCATCAATTAATATTACCTTTGGCTACACATAATATCTGACTAGTAGTAGCTTAAGCACACATGGATCTTCTTTTTTATAACTTTTATTTTGAACTAACTTTAGAATGCATAAAAGGTGCAAAAATAGTACAGAGAGTTCCTATATATCTTTCACCTAGCTTTCCCTAATGCTGCCTTATATAACATTAGTACAATGATCAGAATCAGAAAATTAACAATGGCATAAAACTACAGACTTTATTCACATTTCACTAGTTTTTCCACCAGTTTCTTTTCTTGTGTTTCAGGATCCAACATTGCATCTGGTTGTTATTTCTTCTTTAATCTACTATAGTCTGTGACAGTTTCTCAGTCTTTCTTTGTCTTTCATAGTCTTGATACTTTTTGAAGATTTCTGATCAGGCATTTTGTAGAACATCCCTCAAATGGAATCTGTCTAATATCTCCTCATGATTGGAATGAATTTATTCACTTTTTAAAAGAATGCTGCAGAAATGATGTTACGCCCTTTTTAGTAAGTACATCATATGAAGTTCTTGAGGTCAGTATATTTTATTACTGGTGATACTAAACTTCGTCATTGGATGAACATAGTGTCTGTGGTTTCCTGCATGGTTAAGTTACTAGTTTACCTTTGTGTTAACAAATATATATAAAAGATAGTTTAAGACCCTTAAATTCTGTTTCTCCTCAAGTTTTCATTCACTGGCATTAGTAGTCATCAGAGGAGTTTGTGACATTTATTACTCTGGTGTTCATGTAATGATGATTTTCCATTTCACACTTTGCTGCTACATTTACTAATTGGAATCCTACTGTAAAAGAACTATCTCTTTTCTGCCACTATTTATTCAGTTGTTTATGTCAGTATGAAGTCATGAATATTTATTTTATGTGTCCAAGTCCAATACTTTCATTATTTATTTATGTATATATAGAATTCTAGTATACACATAAAGAAGTTTCAGAATTGTTAACCCAGATCCCTTTGAGAAACACACTAACTAAATAGATTATAGCATTTTTGTACAGTTCTGTTTGTTATTACTATTACAAATTAAAATAATGTTTTCCGAAGCTATATATACAGGTTAGTTCTTTTCTTCCCTTCCCCTTGCAGTACAGTTGGTATTCACTTGAAATATACTTAGATTGATTTGTTAGTGTTGGATTTAGTTTTTCATTCCCCATCCTATTTGTTATTTGTTTGTTTCTTTATTCAGAGAGAAGGGGCTATGTGAAGGTATGTGAAACATTGTTGTGGTTCTGAGAGTCAAAGTTGTAAGAAATATGTATATTCTCAGAAAATATCACTTCTTCCTTCCTGCTACTCTGATCCAATTCCCCTCTTCTTTTTACACCTTTCCCATCCAACCATTATAAGTAACTAGTCTCTTTAGTTTATGGTTTATCCTTCTTATATTTCTTTTGTATGTATTTTCTTACATCTTCTTCTTTCTTGCATAGAGCTTAGCATACATATAGATGTACTTTTTATTTTGTTTTTTTTTTCCATCCACATAATAATAGGTACGAGAAATCACTGCAGATCTTAGAGATCTTCCTCATTTTTTTGAAAGCTACATAGTACTCCACTGTATGGATGCACTTTTGTTTGTCTAACCGCTCTTTTATGAATAGGGTGTGCAAGGGGTTTTCCCCCAATATTTTACCACTACAAATAATGTGTTAATGAATAAATTTATTATATATATCATTCATATTATTGATGGAATATCTTCAAGGTAGATTCTCAGAATTAGGATGACTGAGTCAAAAGGTAAGTGGATTTATAGTTTTGTCAAATATTGCCAAATTTTCCTCCAGAAAGATTAAACCTGTTTGCATTTCCACCAGCAAAGTATTACAGTGCTTGTATCCTCATATCCTCACCAGCAAAATATATTGTCATATTTTAAAATTTTCAAATTTTTTTACTCTAATAGGTGAGAAATGATATCTCAGGGTTATTTTAATCTGTGTTTTATTGTCTGTGAGTTTAACATTTTCATATGTTTGAGAGCCATTTTTGTTTTGTGTGTGTGTGTGTATGTGTGTGTGTGAGTTTTCCTTTCATGCTTTTTCCCCATTTTTCATTCAGCTTTTCATCTTTACCCTCCCTCTCTAGGTTCATTAGATATTAAGTATATTAGCCTTTTCCTAAAGGCTCCAATCAAAAGACATAGGGTGACAGAATGGATTAAATGAACAAATGCTGCCTGTAAATGAACATATGCTGCCTGTAAGACTCATCTCAGACCTAACGACACATACAGACTGAAAATGAAGGGATAGAAAAACATTTACCATGCACATGTAAATAAACAAAGTCCAGGGCAGCAACACTTTTATCAGACAAAATAATCTTTAAAACAAAGACTGTAACAAGAGACAAAGAAAGGCATTAAATAATGATAAAGGGATAAATCCAGTGAGAGAACATAACAGTTATAAATATCTACATATTGAATATTGAAGCACCTAAGTACATAAAGCATATATTAATGGACATAAAGAGAGAAACTGATAGTAGTACAATAATACTATGGGACTTTAACAACCCATTTAAATCAATGGATAGATCATCCAGACAGAAAATCAATAAGGAAATGGTGTCTTTAAATGACACACTACACCAGATGAACATAACAGATTCATACAAAACATTTCATCCAAACAAGAGAATATATATATTCTTTTCAAGTGTTCATGGAATTTTCTTGGGAATAGATTGCATATTAGGCCAGAAAGCAAGTCTTAGTAAATTTAAGAAGGTTGAAATCATACTAGGCATCTTTCCTGACCACAATAATATAAAACTAGATATGATTCACAAGAAAAAAACTGGGAAATAAACCTCCAAAACATGTGGAAACTAGACAGTATAATATAAAACAACCAGTGAGTCAACAAAGAAATCAAATGGGAAATCAAAAATTATATAAAGACACAAGGAAATGAAAACATAACGGTTCCAAGCCTTTAAGACAAGCAGTTCTAAGAGTGAAATATAAAGTGGTAGAAGTCTACCTGGAGAAACAAGAAAAAGCTCAAATAAATTATCTAATCTTAATCCCAAAGTAACTAGAAAAAGAACAAACAAAACCCAAGATGAATAGAAAGAAGGAAAATATAAAGTTCAGAGCAGAAATAAATGTTAGAGACTAAAACAAAAACAAAAACAATAGAACAGATCAATGAATGCATATAGATCGATAGATATCTAGACATATCTAGAGATATCTAGAGATAGAAGACCCTACATACTTTACCAAAAAACTATTAGAACTAATAAATAAACTCAATAAAGTTTAAAGATACAAAATTAATACCCAGAAATTGGTAACAGTTCTATACACTGATAGTGAAGTAGCTGAAAGAGAAATTAAGGAATCAACTCCATTTATAATTGCCCAAAAAAGAATAAAATACCTAGGAATAAACTTAACCAAGGAGGTGAAAGACATGTACTCTGAAGATTATGGAACATTGATGAAAAAAATCGAAGAGAACACAAACAAATGGGAAGATATTCCATGCTCATGGATTAGAAGAATTAATATTTTTTAAATGTCCATACTTCCAAAAACAATCTAAAGAGTCAATGCAATCCCTATCAAAATACAATAGCATTTTTCATAGAACTAGAACAAATAATCCTAAAATTTGTGTGCAACTACAAAAGACCCCAACTAGCCAAGACAATATTGAGAAAGAACGAAACTGGAGGTGTTGTACTTCCAGTTTTCAAGATATACTACAAAACTGTAGTCAAAACAGTATGGTTCTGGCACAAAAACAGACACATAGATCAATGGAACAAAAGAGAGAGCCCAGAAATAAAACCATGCTTATATGGGCAGTTAATCTGTGACAGAGGAGACAAGAATATACAATGAAGAAAATGCTTCTTCAATATATGCTGCTGGGAAAACTGGACAGCTATGTGCAAAAGAATGAAACTGGACAACTTTCTTACATCATACACAAAATAAAATCAAAATGGATTAAAAACCTACATATGAGACCTGAAACCATAAAAATCCTAGGAGAGAATACAGGCAGTACTTTCTTTTACATAAGCCATAGCACTGTTTTTCTAGATATGTCTCCTGAGGTATGGGAAACAAAAGGAAAAATAAACTATTGGGACTATATTAAAAAGCTTTTGTACAATGAAGGGAACCATCAATCAAACAAAAAGGCAAGCTAATGAATGGGAGAGGCTATTTGCAAATGATATATCTAATAAGGGGTTAATATCCAAAATATATAAAGAACTTCTATAATTCAACACCAAAAAACCAAACAATCCAATTTTAAAAAATGGGCAGGGTGGGGCACCTGGGTGGCTCAGTGGGTTAATCCTCTGCCTTTGGCTCAGGTCACAGTCTCAGGGTCCTGGGATGGAGCCCCACATCAGGCTCTCTGCTCAGTGGGGAGCCTGCTTCCCCCTCTCTGACTGCCTCTCTGCATACTTGTGGTCTCTCTCTCTGTCAAATAAATAAATAAAATCTTAAAAAAAAAATGGCAGGGTACCTGAATAGACGTGTTTCCAAAGACATACAGATGGCCAACAGACAAATGAAAAGATGCTATCCATCACTAATCATCAGGAAAATACAAGTCAAAACCACATACCTGGCAGAATGGCTAAAATAAAAAGACAAGAAAAAACAATTGTTGGTGAGGATGTGGAGAAAAAGCAACACTTCTAAATACGAATCAAAACCACAATGAGATAACACCTCATACCAGAAAGAATGGCTAAAATTAGCAACTCAGAAAACAACAGATGTTGGTGAGGATGCAGAGAAAGGGGAACCCTCAAGATACAAACAGTGATTCAAAGGGGCACATACATCCCAATGTTTATAGCAGCAATGTCCACAAAGCCAAACTGTTCAAAGAGCCCAGATGTCCATTGACAGATGAATGAATAAGGAAATCTCTCTCTCTCTCTCTCTCTCTCTCTCTCTCAGACACACACACACACACACACACACACACAGAGGAATATTACTCAGCTATCAAAAAGAATGAAATCTTGCTATTTACAATGACATGGATGAAACTAGAGGGTATTATGCTAATCAAAATAGTCATAGAAAGATAAATACCATATGTTTTCACTCATATGTGGAATTTAAGAAATGAAACCAAGGAATGTAGGGGAAAGGAAGGAAAAAGAAAATAAGAGGAAAATAGAGGGAGAGGCAAATCATAAGAGAATTTTAACTAAAGGAAACAAACAGAGTTGCTGGAGGGTAGATGGGTGAGAAGATAGGGTAATTGGGTGATGGGCAATAAGGAGGGGACTTGAAGTAATGAGTACTGGGTATTGTATGTAAATGATGAATCACTAAATTCTACCTTTGAAACTAAGAATACAGTATGTATTAATTATATTGAATTGAAAAACAAATTTTTTAAAAAATATCTTGAGAGAGAGAACATGTGAGGACAGCCACCAAGAAGGGGGAGAGGGAGAAGCAGGCTATCCACTGAGGAGGGATCCCAACTTGGGACTCAGTCCCAGGACCCCAGGATCATGACTGAAGCCGAAGTCAGATGCCTAATGGGCAGAGCCACCCAGGTGCCCATTAAATGCAATTTTTTTTTTTAAAAGAACTCTTATCCACTTTTGGTGGGAATGTGAATTGGTACATCCACTGTGGAAAACAGTGTGGATTTTCCTCAAAAAACAGAAGTAGCATATGATCCAATAATTCCGCTAATGGGTATTTACCCAAAGAAAACAAAACCACGAATCTGAAAAGATTATATGCTCCCCTATGTTTTGCAGCATTATTTGCAATAGCCAAGATATGGAAGCAACCCAAGTACACATCGATGAACAAATGAATAAGAAAGATATGGTGTGCACACACACACACACACACACACACACACACAAGAATATTATGCAGACATAAAAAAGTTTGAGCTCTTGCCTTTGCAACAACATGAATGGACCTAGCAGGTATTATGTTAAGCAAAAATAAGTGAGTCTGAGAAAGACAAATACCATATGATTTCACATGTGTGGAATCTAAAAAACAAATCAAATTAAGAAACAAAAAACAGGGGCACCTGGCTGGCTCATTTGGAAGAACATGCGACTCTTGATCTCAGAGTTGTGAGTTCAAGCACCATGTTGGGTATAGAGATTACTTAAATAAATAAAAGTTTAAAGAATTAAAAAAAAAACAAAAACAAAAAACCAGAATCAGATCTGTAAACACAGACAACAAAACTAATGGTTCCCAGAGGGAAAAGGGATGGGATATAGGCAAAATGGGAGTAGGAAAGGAAGAGGAGTAGGAAACACAGGCTTTTAGTTATGGAATGAATAAGTCAAGAATTTTATAATAGCATCCTGTGGTGACAAATGGTAGCTACACTTGTGGTGAGCATAGTATAATGTACAGAGAAGTTAAGTCCCTATGTTGTACACATAAAACTAATGTAATGTGTGTTACCTATACTCAAAAAAAAAATTTCTTTTAAAGAATATTGGCCTTTTGTCTTTGGTATATATTATGAATATTTTTCCTAATTTGTCAGTTGTCTTTTTGTGTATATTATTTTTTGTCATGCAAAAAAATGTTTATTTATATTGGATTTACTTCTCTTCCCAGGCCAGAGCTAATGTAGCAGCTCACTAATATCATTAAGATCCTATAGTCATTATATCTTTCTACCACCAAGTGTGTTGGATTGTTTCCCCATAATTGTAGAATGGTTGCTAAGCCTGTGGGTATCAGAGCAGTTCCAGGGAAAAAGAATGAGAAAAGGCTGTACTAGCCATGTACATCTCTTTTTGTCAGAAGAGTCAAAGCTTTCCAAGAAATTGCCCAGAAGACTTCTTTTAGATCTATAGGCCATGACTGAGTCATATGCCTATGACTACTTGGGAGGCTTCTTTGATAAAGTTTATGAAACAAAACAAAACAAAACAAAACAAAAATCAAGTTTTTCATTCTCTTATTCTCTATATTGGTATAAAGCAAGGAGAAATGGAAAAGAATGGAGAGGAGGAATGGGAATGGATGATGTCAGTTCACCTCTCAGGGCCTGCCAAAAAGCAGGTATAGGGGCGCCTAGGTGGCTCGGTGAGTTAGAGCCTCTGCCTTTGGCTCAGGTCATGATCCCAGGGTCCTGGGATTAAGCCCCGAATTGGGCTCTCTGCTCAGCAGGGAGCCTGCTTCCCCCTCTGACTCTCTGCCTACTTGTGATCTCTGTCTGTCAAATATATAAATAAAATCTTTTAAAAATAAAAAAACAGGGATAAATAATATCAAAGAATTAAGCATTGATTATAGGGTCCCTTAAAGGAGAGTTGATAGCTGTCTGGATGGCAATATTTCAAACGGTTCAAAAACCTTGTCTTCTATGTTATGTTTAGTTTGGCAACTCCTTTGCTGATATAAAGTGCACAAAGAAGCAGCCTATCTCTTTAGTGAGTGTTTCAGTTAGGTTTTTTGTCCACTGCAGGTGACCAAAAAAAAAAAAAAAAAAAAAAAAAAGTAAGTAAGTAAGAAAAAGGAAAGAAAAAGAAAAGAAAATTTTACCTCAAATAATTTATCATGTTAAAAAAGGAAGTTATTACCTGAAAAATCCAGCAGTAAATTATATGCAACTACAACTTGATCCAGAATTTCAAATGACAGCAATAGGAACCAATTCCTTTCCATCTCTAAGTTCATCATCCCTCTGTGCCAGTTAAGTTCTTAGCTAAGCTCCCCCTTCATATAGCAACTCTTTTTAGGTCCAGGCTTATATACTCACAGCCTCGAATCCAGTGAACAAAGTGCTTCTCTTTACCAATGATTTGAATAAAAGTCCTGATGTTACACATTGGCTAAAATTATTTCATATGTCTATCCTTGAACAGTCAATTTGGGCAGGAAGATGCAGGGCTCCTGTTACATTGAATCACAGGCCTTGTCTAGTTCATCAAAGGAAAAGCAAGAGACTATTATCAGCAAAAGCAGAGAGTAGTGCACTGTAGTCTTTTATATTTTAGGAACCTCCATTTCAGGGAAATGCTTCTCAGTGATTATTAGATACCATTCACTTCACTTTTACTTAACTGTAACATTCTAATTAAATATAAGCAGACTTCTGCAGCTGATTAGGGTCATAAGTTCTTCAGAAGACTACTCTCATGATTCTTTATGTTCCTAAGTACTAGCATAGTGGATCTGGACTGTAAAATGTTGACTGGTAGGCATTCTTGGCTAATCAGTCTAATATGTATATCTATATGCTTGGTACTAGATTAAGAACCATGAGATCTGAGTTTAAGTTCCAGGTATGCAGCTGTTAATTTTATAACTTGACAAGTTATTTTTTTTATATATGTAGCATAGGAATAGTAAATTGTTACATTTGCCTCACAGGACTATTATAAGAATCGAGAAAGATAAAAGATTGAAAAGGACTTCAAAAATTATAAGTATCCAAATATAGGCTGATAGATTCCTGCATCTCATAAAATTTCCCAGCAATTCTGTTGGGTTTATTTTGGTATTTTGGAAATACTTCTACCTAATTTAAGTGGCAGACATAAAAACAATATGAAAAAATAAAGTTATAAAAATAAACTATACTATCACCATATACTTTAGAAAGAATATTTCTTTTCACTTAATTTTTGCCTCTGGTCTCTATTTGAATTATATTTCTAATAGATTGTTTTTTTTCCCCTTTCTTAGGTATGTCTTCAGAAGACTATCAGAAATGCCAGAGAGAAATGTAAGAACTAACATTTTAAAGTTGTGCTTTTGAAAACCCTGTGTTCTGGGGCGCCTGGGTGGCTCAGTGGGTTAAGCTGCTGCCTTCGGCTCAGGTCATGATCTCAGGGTCCTGGGATCGAGTCCCGCATCGGGCTCTCTGCTCAGCAGGGAGCCTGCTTCCTCCTCTCTCTCTGCCTGCCTCTCTGCCTACTTGTGATCTCTCTCTGTCAAATAAATAAATAAAATCTTTAAAAAAAAAAAAAAGAAAGAAAACCCTGTGTTCTAATAGTTACATACCTGGAGTGATTATTAGCCTGCAAATTCAGGTGTTCATTTATTCATGGTTGGTTGAGGAATCATTATGTGCCCAAAGTATGCTAATTGCTAGAGATATATTGTAATGAATGAAATTGGTTAAAAACAAAATTCTTGCCTTCATCAAGTCCACATTTTAGTTGGAAGAGGTAGACAATAAATAAGTAAGTAAATTTATACTATTCTATGTGGTAATGAATCCTATAGAGAAAAAGTAAAATGGGGATGAGAGAGCATTGGAATGGAGGTTCACTATTTTAAGTAGTGTTGTCAGAGAAGTCATAACTGAAATTTGAGCAGAAACCTAAAGAAGACAGAGCAAGATGTGTGACTCATAGGAGAGAAGAGTAATAGTTGGAGCATGAACCCACGGCAAGAAGGCCTGGGTGCTAGGAGTGGAATGTGGGAAGACGAGAAAGGAAGTGAAAAAAGCAGCAGACATCATATCACATAAGACAATGTAAGTGAATATAAGTGGATTGGAAAGCCTTTGAAAGGTTTAGAAGGGTGACATGATATAACTTCGGTTTTAGGGGCGCCTGGGTGGCTCAGTGGGTTAAAGCCTCTGCCTTCTGCTCAGGTCATGATCCCGGGGTCATGGGATCAAGCCCTGCACTGGGCTCTCTGCTCAGTGGGGAGCCTACTTCCTCCTTCTCTCTGCCTGCCTCTCTGCCTACTTGTGATCTCTGTCTGTCAAATAAATAAATAAATAATCTTAAAAAAAAAAATAACTTAGGTTTTAAAAGAATCACCCTGGCTGTTGTGTTGAGAATAGATTATGAAGAGACAAGGAATTAGGGAGATTATAGTTAGGAGACTGTTGTCATAATCTAAGCAAGAGATATTGGACTAGAGTGGTGAGAGTAAAGGTAGAGAGGTCAGATTTTGCATATATTTTGAAAGCAGAACTAACAGGATAGACTGTTACTTGTTGATGTTCTGAATGGTAGAGTCTGAAAATAGTGAAGACTGACTCCACGGTTTTGGCTTTAGCAACTAGAAGGATGGTGTTGCCATTTATTAAAATGGGAGAGACTAAAGAAAAGCATTGCTGAGCAAAGATCAAGGATTTGGTTTGGGGCTTGTAGACTAAGGGGTAAGGCATATGTGAGAGAGACGGTACCTAAACTGAAGGAGGTAATCATAATCTGGATCATGAATGGCCTTAGGGACTGGGATTTTTATTTTCTCTTGAATGTGATGGGAGTCTCTGAAAGATTTTCAGTAAACCTATAAAATTTAACAAAAATTTTAAACACTTTAATTTACAAAGTTTGAAGGAACTTGAAAAAATTCATACAAGTTTAAAAACAAATCCAGGAGACACCATATAAAGAAAATGACAAGACAGTCTGTAGGATGGAATAAAATATTTGCAGATTATATATCTGATAAGGGACTTGTATCTGTAATATATAAAGAATTCTTGGAGTGCCTGGGTGGCTCAGTTAAGCGTCTACCTTTGGCTGGGGTCATGATCTCAGGGTCCTGGGATCAAGCCCCACGTTGGGCTCCCTGATCATCAGGCAGGCTGCTTCTCCCTCTCCTTTACAGTCGTGCTCTCTCTCTCACTATCTCTGGTTCTCTCTCTCTCTCTAATGAACAAATAACACCTTAAAAAATGTTTTTAAAAAGGGGCACCTGGGTGGCTCAGTGGGTTAAGCCTCTGCCTTCAGCTCAGGTCATGATCCCAGCGTCCTGGGATTGAGCCCCGCATCGGGCTCTCTGCTCAGCAGGGAGCCTGCTTCCTCCTCTCTCTGCCTGCTTCTCTGCCTACTTGTGATCTCTGTCTGTCCAATGAATAAATAAAATATTTTTAAAAATGTTTTTAAAAAGAATTCTTAACAACTCACAATAAAAGGAAAAAATAACTCAATTTAAAAATGAGCAAAGGATCCAAACAGGCATTTCTCCATAGAAGATACATAAATGGTTGAGTTTCATTCTTCTACATATAGCTGTCCAATTTTCCCAGCACCATTTATTGAAGAGACTCTCTTTTTTCCACTGTATATTTTTTCCTGCTTTGTCGAAGATTATTTGACCATAGAGTTGACCATAGAGACCATCTGGGCTCTCTACTCTGTTCCACTGGTCTATGTGTCTGTTTTTATGCCAGTACCATGCTGTCTTGGTGATCACAGCTTTGTAGTAAAGCTTGAAATCAGATAACGTGATGCCGCCAGTTTTATTTTTGTTTTTCAACATTTCCTTAGCAATATGGGGTCTCTTCTGATTCCATACAAATTTTAGGATTATTTGCTCTACCTCTTTGAAAAATACCGGTGGAATTTTGATCAGAATGGCATTAAAAGTATAGATTGCTCTAGGCAGTATAGACATTTTAACGATGTTTATTCTTCCAATCCAAGAGCATGGAATGGTCTTCCATCTTTTTGTGTCTTCTTCAATTTCCTTCATGAGTGTTTTGTAGTTCCTCAAGTACAGATCCTTTACCCCTTTGGTTAGGTTTATTCCCAGGTATCTTATGGTTCTTGGTGCTATAGTAAGTGGAATAGATTCTCTAATTTCCCTTTCTGTATTTTCATCGTTAGTGTATAAGAAAGCCACTGATTTCTGTACATTGACTTTGTATCCTGCCACGTTACTGAATTGCTGTATGAGTTCTAGTAGTTTGGGGTAGAGTCTTTTGGGTTTTCCATATAAAGTATCATGGCATCTGCAAAGAGAGAGTTTGACTTCTTCATTGACAATTTGGATACCTTTTATTTCTCTTTGAAACTCGACCATTCTCTTACACCGTACACAAAGAAAAACTCGAAATGGATGAAAGACCTCAACGTGAGACAGGAATCCATCAGAATTCTAGAGGAGGGGGCACCTGGGTGGCTCAGTGGGTTGAGCCGCTGCCTTCAGCTCAGGTCATGATCTCAGGGTCCTGGGGTCGAGTCCCACATCGGGCTCTCTGCTCAGCAGGGAGCCTGCTTCCCCCCTCTCTCTCTTTGTCTGCCTCTCCGTCTACTTGTGATTTCTCTCTGTCAAATAAATAAATAAAATCTTTAAAAAAAAAAAAGAATTCTAGAGGAGAACATAGGCAGTAACCTTTTCGATATCAGCCACAGCAACTTCTTTCAAGATATGTCCCCAAAGGCAAAGGAAACAAAAGCGAAAATGAACTTTTGGGACCTCATCAAGATCAAAACCTTCTGCACAGCAAAGGAAATAGTCAACAAAACAAAGAGGCAGCCCACGGAATGGGAGAAGATATTTGCAAATGACAGTACAGACAAAAGATTGATATCCAGGATCTATAAAGAACTCCTCAAACTCAACACACACAAGACAAATAATCATATCAAAAAATGGGCAGAAGATATGAAGAGACACTTCTCCAATGAAGACATACAAAAGGCTGTCAGACACATGAAAAAATGTTTATCATCACTAGCCATCAGGGAGATTCAAATTAAAACCACATTGAGATACCACCTTACACCAGTTAGAATGGCCAAAATTAGCAATACAGGAAACAATGTGTGTTGGAGAGGATGTGAAGAAAGGGGAACCCTCTTACACTGTTGGTGGGAATGCAAGTTGGTGCAGCCACTTTGGAGAACAGTGTGGAGATTCCTTAAGAAATTAAAAATAGAGCTTCCCTATGACCCTGCAATTGCACTCCTGGGTATTTATCCCAAAGATACAAATGTAGTGAAAAGAAGGGCCATCTGTACCCCAATGTTTATAGCAGCAATGGCCACGTTCGCCAAACTGTGGAAAGAACCAAGATGCCCTTCAACGGACAAATGGATAAGGAAGATGTGGTCCATATATACTATGGAGTATTATGCCTCCATCAGAAAGGATGAATACCCAACTTTTGTATCAACATGGACAGGACTGGAAGAGATTATGCTGAGTGAAATAAGTCAAGCAGAGAGAGTCAATTATCATATGGTTTCACTTATTTGTGGAGCATAACAAATAGCATAGAGGACAAGGGGAGATAGAGAGGAGAAGGGAGTTGAGGGAAATTGGAAGGGGAGGTGAACCATGAGAGACTATGGACTCTGCAAAACAATCTGAGGGTTTTGAAGGGGTGGGGGTTGGGAGGTTGGGGGAGCCAGGTGGTGGGTATTAAGAAGGGCACTTATTGCATGGAGCACTGGGTGTGGTGGAAAAACAATGAATTCTGTTACGCTGAAAAGAAATTAAAGAAAAAAAGAAGATACATAAATGGCAAAAAAATACATGAAAAGATGCTCAGCGTCATTATCTATTAGGGAAATGCGAGTCAACTTGAATGAGAATCACTTCATACTCACTAGGATGGCTATAATTAAAAATACTGATAATAACTATTATATTGTATATGGGAAAATTGGTACTCTCATACATTGCTGGTGGGAATTTAAAATGGTGAAGGTGCTTTGGAAAATAGTTTGGTAGTCCCTCAAAAGGTTACATGTGACCCAGCAATCCTCTCCTAAGTATGCATAACTGAGAAAAATGGAAACACATGTCCACATAAAACCTTGTCATGAATGTTTACAGAAACTTTATTCATAATAGCCAAAAAAGTAGAAACAGTCCAAATGTCTATCTGCTAATGAATGCACAAATAAAATATGGTATAGACATAATAAAATAATAAAAAATGAAATTCTGATATATACTACAATGTGGATGAACCCCAGACATACTCTAAGTGAAAGAAGCCAGTCATATAAGAGCACATACTTTATGGTTGCAATCATATGAGGTATCCAGAATAGACAAATCTGTATAGACAGAAAGATTAGTGATTGCTTAAGTCTAGAGTGTTTGGGAAGAAATAGGGAATGGCTGCTTCATGGGTATAGGGATTCTTTTTGGGGTGATGAAAATGTTCTAAAATTAAATGTATGACAGTTGCACAACTCTATAAATATATTAAAAGCCATTGAATATATACTTTATATGGGTGAATTATATGATATGTGAATTGCATCAATAAAACTTTAAAAAAAGCTAAGACTTAGGAAACCAAGGAAATATCATTTTTAATAGAAAATACAGGTAGTAAAGATAATAGACCAAAAATAAATAAGCTATAAGAGTTAAGAGTCAGATGATTTAATTGAGCCACATTTTGGCTCTCAGCTTTTTGAGATACAAGGAAAAGTCCTATAGCTACTTGATAGATTTTGTGTCTGTCAAATAATGTTACAACTCTTACTATCTTATAAGTTGATTTTTTAAATTAGAATGAAATAGTAGATGGTACAATGTTATCTTCCTTGGTGGGTCTTTATGATTTAGGTATTCTGTGCTGATGAGTTTATGGGGGTGAGGACTGCTATACTTTTATAGGGCAGATCTCTGTAGAACTTTACATTACTCAGTCAAAGTTCTTGCCTGTTATCCCACCACATGCCTATCCCACAGACATATGCATGATAATATTTCTGTCTTAGAATAATCACTTTTGCAACAAAGAAGAAGGATTAGAAAAAGTGATTAGATTGAAGGAATGTCTTTTGTAGCATTTCAAGTGAGGGTAATTAGGACCTGAACTTTATCAGCAAGAACAGCAAAAAGGGAAAACTTCAGAACAATTCAGAAGGGATAATCCGTAATTTTTAATGTTTGGTTGGTTAAGGGAGGAAGATGGAGGTCCGACATGGTTTCTAGCCCTCTGACTTAAGAAACTGGGTAAATGATGACTAATTCATTGGATGAAGGAACACAAACAGAAAAGCAAGAGTGAGTTGGCATGACAGATAATTTTAGTGTGGAAAATACTGAAGCACCTAGAACACTTTGAGGTGGTTTTAATGGGCAAGTAGTTAAATATTCCAGCCTGGTTAGCAAGGGAATGATTCTGGGCTAAAGGGATCATTGTCACCCTAGGAAATTGTGTGGAGTGAGAAAAGAATAGTGTTAGTGTGAAAGCCTCCTTACAAATATGCTCGTATCTAGGTGGTAAAAAAATTTCTGAAGAAAAGGGAATATTTTACAGGCATACCTCATTTTATTTGTACTTCTTATTGTGCTTCACAGATTTTACATTTTTTACAAATTGAAGGTGAGAACAATGAAAATTCTGAAGATAAATTATTAACGTCACCAGAGAGAAATAATGATATATAATTTTAAATCCCTTCCACAATTTACAATGCAATATATTTTTAGGAAGAAAGGAGAGTTTGGATAGTAATAGTAATTATACCACTTTTGACTATTAGTTATTTTTGACATTCTCTTTAATTAAGTACACATTCACAAAATTAAAATCCTACAACTTTGACATAGTACCTAATAAAGTAAGGGAGTTTTGTTTATATTGATGAAAGATATGTATATACTCAGTTCAATGAGTGTTGCCTATATATCGCATGGAGCAAATGTAATACAGTGCTTGATTATGTGTATCTGATCTTATTTTCTGTCCCCCCTAAATGTTGCCCTATTTTTAAAAAATAAAATGTACCACATGGTTATATAGAGAAAATAGAGCTTTCATCTCTTTTCTCTTCCCTTCCTTTCTCTCTTTCCTTTCCTTTCCTTTGCTTCCTCCCTTTCTCCTTGCCTCCCTTCCTTCCTTCCTTAAGTTTGTATGTATGTATCTATTTATTTGCTTCTCTATTTTTAAAGGTTTATTTATTTAAGAGAGAGAGAGTTCAAGCTAGGAAATGAGTAGGGGGAAAGGAAATAAGCATACTGCCCACTCAGCAGGGAGCCTGATGTGGGGGCTCAATCCCAGGACCTTGAGATCATGACCTGAACCAAGACCTGACCTGAATCAAGAGTAGGACGCTTAATGGACTGAGCCACCCAGGCACTCTTAAAATTTTTATTTAAATTCCAGTTAGTGAACATGAAGTAGAATATTAGTTTCATATGTAGTTTATTTATTTTTTAAATTAGCTGACTTCAATTTCTCATAGGCTCTCCTATCCCTTCTCTCCTTTTTAGCTTGGAAATTATGAGTTAAACTTATTAGTGCCATCCATTTACTTCCAGTTAAAAGTCTCTTTTGGGTGAATGCTGAATCTTACAGATTTTTTCCCTTATTACATATTCCTGAGTATGGCATATAGGTAGATTATCATACCTCTTGATTTGCCTGGGACTGTCCTAGTATGTGTCTACTGTTCTGACATAAATTTTAGTAGAACTCCCTTTTACTCTTGGAAAGGTGCCAGTTTGAATAAATGGTCACCCTAAATATAGGTTCCTTATAGGTACAGGAACAAGCCAGAGCTGGGGGAGGGGTAAAGTTGGGGCTTTGAGGTTGTTTGGGATCCACATGTTGTCTCTGGACTTATATTAATTTATGGTAGAGGTTTTAAGACTGGTTCTGTATCTGGGCTAGACTCTGCTGATAACATTTTTGGTGACCTTACTTCCTTATTTAGGGCCTGAGATCCTCCATTGCTGATTTCATTCTCAACTTACCTTTTGTTGCTACCCAAAACTCCTTGGATGTCTTTGAAGTCCTCCAACTATATTTTAATTTGATTGCCTTTCTGTAACCTTTGTGGTAGAGTAGTGGTAGTGGCCCAAGTCAAGTATTTTGGTTCTAATTTGAGTACCTTCTGCACTGCCCTTGGTATTTGGAACCTTGAGAACTCATTCACAATCTACAGGAATTAAGGGACTCTCAAGGGGGGCTAACTGAGGTCTCCTGAACACTGAATAGTTCAAACTCTTATTTTGATGTTGAATTTCTGCCCTTTGTGGATATCTTCACCTAGAGTGAATTTGGCACATGCCCCCTCTGCTTTTGGCTTACTCTTCACCTCTTCTAATGTCATCTTTGTAGCTATTACTCCCGCTTCCAGATTTAGGGCTTGATGTAGAGAAGTCAGTTCCCACTGTCAAACTGCTTGTTTCCCAAGACGCTGTCCCCTTTTTCTTAGCAGTAGTCCTCTAGGCGGAAGGCATGGAGCAGGAATCTATCTTTGGTCACATCCTGAATTTTTTTCTACACTCTGTAGCAAATAGTAAAACTCTGTGGTTTTCACCTACATATGTTAAGAGGAACTTGAGGAACGTACCAGGATATTAAATGTGGTTTTCAAGTAGTCTTAGAACTTGAACAGGGACCTCAATAGATGAAAACAAAATAAATTGACAGGTACCCCCATTCCCATTTTTATTACCCCCAAATGACTGTTTTATTATATAAGAGAATACCATAAAAACAATGGGATACACCTAAAAGTTCATTCAGGGGCAAGAAAGCACTATTTTTGACAGGATTTTTTTAAAAATGAAAATAGGATAGAAGGATGCCTGGGTGGCTCAGTTGGTTAAGCGGCTGCCTTCGGCTCAGGTCATGATCCCAGTGTCCTGGGATCAAGTCCCACATTAGGCTCCTAGCTTGGTGGGAAGCCTGCTTCTCCCTCTGCCTCTGCCTGCCGCTCTGTCTGCCTGTGCTCGCTCGCACTGTCTCTCTCTCTCTCTCTCTGACAAATAGATAGATAAAATCTTTAAAAAAAAAATAAAATAGGATCGAATAAAATTGGGTTTTTTCTTCATTTTTTTAAATTAACATAATGTATTATTTAGGTTTCAGGGGTACAGGCTTGTGATTCATCACTCTTATATAATACCCAGTGCTTATTACAACACACACCCTCCCTAATGTCCATCACCCAGAGTTACATAATCCCTACACTCCTCTTCCCTCTAACAACCCTCAGTTATTTTCCTTTGATTAGGAGTCTCTTACGGTTTGTCTCCCTCTCTGGTTTCATCTTGTTTCATTTTTTCCTCTCTTCCCCTATGATCCTCTGCCTCATTTCTTACATTCCACATATCAGTGAGATCATAGGATAATTATCTTTCTCTGATTGAATTATTTCACTTGGCATAATGTCCTCTGGTTCCATCCACATTGTTGCAAATGGCAAGATTTCATTTTCTGATGGGTGTGTAATACTGTGTTGTGTGTGTTTATGTATATATACCACAACTTTATCCATTCATCTGTCAATGGACATCTGGGCTTTTTTCACAGTTTGGCTATTGTGGACATTGCTGCTATGAACATTGGGGTGCAGGCCCCCCTTTGGATCACTACATTTACATCTTTGGGGTAAATACCCAGTAGTGCAATTGCTGGGCTGTAGGGTAGTTCTGTTTTCAACTTTCAACTCCGTACTCCAGAGAAGCTGCACCAGCTCGCATTCCCACTTGGGTTCCACTTTCTCCACATCCTCACCAACATCTGTCATTTCCTAACTTGTTAATTTCAGCCATTCTGACTGGTGTGAGGTGGTATCTCATTGTGGTTGACTTATGCTTCCCTGATGCTAAGTGATGTGGTGGATTTGTTCATGTGTCTGTTGGCCATTTGGATGTCTTCTTTGCAGAAATGTCTGTTCATGTCCTCTGTCCATTTCTCAATTGGAATATGTGTTCTTTGGGTGTTGAGTTTGATAAGTTCCTTAGAGATTTTGGATACTAGCCCTTTATCTGATATATTGTTTGCAAATATCTTCTCCCATTCTGTCAGTTGTCTTTTGGTTTTGTCAATTATTTCCTTTGCTGTACAAAAGCTTTTTATCTTGATGAAGCCCCAGTAGTTCATTTTTGCCTTTGTTTCCATTTCCAAAATTTTTTTTTGCTTACTGAATTCAATTGTTCAATAAGCCGACAATAGGAATTTAGAAAATTATCTTCTCACATTTGGTTTTCAACTCCATTGTCTTGCCAGGAATTCAGAAATCCCATTTTGGTGGTCAAAAGCTGAGCTTTGATCCTTTGGTATTCCTCTTGTAATTCTTTCATACACATTTCAATAGAATTGGATGGTATAATTTGTAAAAGACAAAAGGATAGGGGTGCCTGGGTGGCTAAGTCAGTTAAGCAGTTAAAGTTAGTTCATGATCCCAGTGTCCTGGGATTGAGCCATGCATTGGGCTCCCTGCTCAGTAGAGAGTCTGCTTCTCCCTCTCCCTTTTCCTCTGCCCCTACCCCCCACTGATGCTCACGTTCTCTCAAACAAATAAATAAATAAATAAAATCTTTAATAAAAAGAGAGAAAAAAGGATATTAATTTTTTTAAAGTATTATATTTAATGTTACTTGAGATTGTTACCACAAGAATCCTAGGAAACAAGAAACAAGATTGCCTTTTTTTTTTTTTTTAAATAAATGAAGGAAACAAGAGTCAAGACAATTAAGTAAATTTCCAAGACCACTCAAGTGTGAGTAGCAGAACTGGGCTTTAACCCTAGGTCTGTCTGATTCTGAACACTATACCTTTTCCTCTATTTGTATCGTCTCACACTGAAAAATGTATAAATATATTGCTTTTTACTATTAAACTACTTTTTCATATAGATACAGGAACATTTTTAACCAGTTATATTTTTTCTAGGACATTTGATATAAATATAAATGTTATTATTTTAAGTATTACTTGAGGATTCTCAAAAGTTACTGAAAGATTAAGAGAATAACCATTAATTTGTTCTTATTATAGAGTGATGACATTAACAGACCAAAATATTACTTCAAAACCAAAGAGTACTTCACATTCAGAATCAGGTAATAAATACTAAAACTAATCATCTTCATAATTCTGTATTTCTTTATTTTTGTGACAGTACAGCATATTTTGATAAAATTGGTAGCCCAGGAAACTAAGTGCTTTTTAGCTTGGTTGTATTTTAAGAAATGAAGATATGTGATATTAGAATGAGGGTCTTAACTATCCCTGTAACACCCTTCATTAAGTCATTTCATAAACATTTTCTGAATATGTACTCTGTGTTAGGTGTTGCTATATTTACAGCAGTGAGGAGTGATATAAAGTCCTTGCCTCCTGAGTTTCAGTCATGGGAAAGGAACATAATCGATAAACAGATATATTGGAATTATGTGTGATGATTGAAAATAAAAATCAACATAGTACCTTGCATAATAGACACTAAACAATTTAGTTTATTATTAGGATGAACTTAACTAAACATTTCCAACCTTTTTAATTTATGCTATCAGATTGCTATTTTCATTTCCTGAATCAAGTTTTATAGCATCTGTTTTGGGGTAAACTTGAAGAATTGCTGATTTGGCTCTTAATAGGTATGTTTATATAAAGAATAAAGTTTTTTTTACATAATTGTCACTTTAAGAAATTCTCTTAATCAATATTTTCTTCCTTTTTTTTTAAAGGTTTTTTTTTTTTAATTTTTATTTATTTCACAGACAGAGATCACAAGTAGGCAGAGAGGCAGGCAGAGAAAGAGGGGGGAAGCAGCTCCCTGCTGAGCAGAGAGCCTTATGTGGGGCTTGATACCAGGACCCTAAGATCACAACCAGAGCCGAAGGCAGAGGCTTTAGCCCACTGAGCCACGCAGGTGCCCCAACTTAATCAGTATTTTCTACATGCCAGGTTTTATGTTAGGAATTTGGAGTATAAAAATGATTAAAATAGTTGCTGTTCTTTTTTTAAAAGATTTTATTATTTATTTGACAGAGAGGGAGAGAGAGAACACAAACAGGCAGAGCAACAGGCGGAAGGAGAGGGAGAGGCAGGCTCTCCACCAAGCAGGGAGCCCGATATGGGGCTCCATCCCAGGACCCTGAGATTATAACCTGAACCGAAGACAGATGCTTAACTAACTGAGCCACCCAGGTGCCCCAATAGTGACTGTTCTGAAGGAAATTAATCAAGTGATATAAACTAAACTTGTAAAAACACACATCTTTTAAAGGAGTAGCTGTCTATTACCCTAGAGGGTGAACATTAGAAGGGGGATTTGTTTTATAAACCTAAGAGGGAATTTGTGAACAAGAGAAGAGAGATTATGAAAGGGAAAGTGGTAAGCATACCAAAAACAATCATGATTTTATTTAGGTCTTGCCCAATAAAATATTTTGCTTTGGTGGTAGAAAATGTTTTTGTAAGGCCTAGTAGTAAGGGAAAATAGTGATTCTGAAATTATGTATGCTTTTGTATTCTTTTATGTGATTGATTAACTTGAAATTTAAAATTAAGTCGTATCTTGCTCAAGAGGTATTTTTTACTTCCTTAATTCAACAAACCTATCTTTTTTCCAATTTTATGTCAGGTTCTTTATTAAATGTTAGAAAATAGTCTAATCATAGAGACAAATAAACAATAAATTATTTCTCAGGTAATTCCTGCTTATTTGCAATCTTATCTACCACTATTAATGATTAAATATGGGAGTTCCTCAAGGTTAGTTCGTAGATTTTAATCTTTTTGAAATTAACCCTTGATATGTATAGGTGTCCTATAAAAAGAAGGGCTTCTGAGTTTTCTCTCATTAAAGATTATCCTCTGAGGCTAAGACCTTTATATGCAGGTGCCTTCTAAACATCTCCCCTTGGATGTTTCAGAGATACCTCATCACACTATTTATTAATTCCATTCATTCAACAAATATTTATTAATCACTTACAGTATGACACAAAGTATTTTAGTTGCTGGGGAACATGACGGAGACCTTGCCCTAACAGAGCTATGTTATAGTAGAGGAAGAAAGACAATAAACAGTTAAATAAATATACAACAATGTCAGGAATAAGAGTACTGAAGGGAAATAAAGCAGGTAAAAACAGAGTGTGACTAGGGATGCTATTTTAAACACGGTAATAGGATAGGACTCTCTGAGGAGATTACATTTGTACAGAGCTTGAATGAAGTGAGAGAGTGGGTCATGTGAAAATCTGTGACAAAGCATGCTAGGCAAAGGAAAACAACAACAACAACCAAAAAAAAAAAAAAAACAAAAAACAAACAAACAAACAAACAAAAAAACAAGAGAAAAGACCAGGAGATGGAAATGAGGTCTGCATGTTTGATGAATAGAAAGGAGGTTAAAATGACTGGAGCAAAATCAGTTTAAAAAAAAAAGAATGACGTCAGTTGTGTTCAGGGAGAAATAGAATGGTATAATGTAGAGTCTCCTATGCCATCATAAGAAGCAGGGATTTTATTCTAAATGTGCCTAGAAACACATTTTAGGGCAAGGGATGACATGATTAGATATATTTTGAATGATCACTCTGGCTACCATGTGGAGATGGCAAATGAAAGCAAAGAGACCCTGTTAAATTATTGTGGTGGTCAGATAGTGGTATATGAGACCAAAGTGGGAGCAGTGGTCTGATTCAGAATCTATCTTAAAGCAGATGTGCCAGGATTTTCTGATGTGGCTGGATGTTGCATGAGAGAGGAAAATAGAAGTTAAGGATGAGTCTAAAATTATTGGTTTTAGCAGGTGGAGGAATGATGGTATCATTTCTTGAAATGGGAGCACTGGAAGACAGAGCAAGTTGGGAGACTGATTAAGAGAATTTGGTTTCAACATTAAATTTGATCTGTCTACTCATGTACTTAATATTTCACAAAATAACACAGACACAAATATGTATGTATTGTGTAATTCTGTACATATGAAGTTCAATAACAGGCAAGAGTGTTTTATGTAGTAGAAGCAAGAATAGTGATAATCTTTGGAAAGGGAGTCCTGACTGGGAAAAAAAACATATAGGAAACTTCTGGGGTGTTAGAAATATTTTATATCTTGATTTGGCCAGTGACTATATAGGTGAATACATAGACATTTAAGATTTGTGCCCATTACTGTGTATGTGAAGTGCTTCAGTAAAATATTAAAACATTTGGAGGGTTATTAGCCTTCAGACAGAGATGTCATGAAAGCAGTTTGTGACACAGGAGTCTGGAATTTAGGGCAGAGACAAGCTGTATCTAGATAAGATCTAGAGTCAAGAATATAGATGAGATTGGGGCACCTGGGTGGCTCAGTGGGTTAAGCCTCTGCCTTCGGCTCAGGTCATGATCTCAGGGTCCTGGGATCGAGTCCCACATCGGGCTCTCTGCTCTGCGGGGAGCCTGCTTCCTCCTCTCTCTCTGCCTGCCTCTCTGCATACTTGTGATCTCTGTCAGATAAATAAAGAAAAAAAAATCTTTAAAAAAAAAAAAAAGAATATAGATGAGATTACCTAGGAAGTGGAATAGAAAACAAACATGCAAAAAGAATGTAAATGGAAGACTCCAACATTTAGAACTAACTGAACATAAGTTAGCAAGAGATTAAATAAAATGAGCATTGAAAACTGAGAACTGTCACGACCAAGACCAAACCTGGTCTTCCAGTGTCCTCCATCTTAGTTACTAAATGTAGCTTAGCAGACCAGAAGCATGAGATCATCCTTGACACCCTCATCTTTGTCACTTCCTTTGCTTAATGTATTACCAAATTTTGGTACCAATTTCATCTCTTACTAAACTCTCAAAACTACTACTTTTCTCTACCTTAGGAGATGAAGATGAGTGGAGTAAGTAGTCTTAAGGATTGCCAGATTTAGCAAATAAAGATACAGTATGCTCAGTTAAATATGAATTCAGGTAAACAGTGAATAATTTTTTTAATATGGTATCCACTTTATTTATTTTTTAATTAACATAAATTGTATTATTAGCCCCAGGGGTATAGGTAAACAGTGAATAATTTTAATATAATTTTGTCATAAATATTACACATGCTATACTATTACACAGCAAACACTTACACTAAAAAATTATTTGTTTATCTGAAATTCAAATTTAAGTGGGTATCCTGTATTATATCTAGCAATCTTTTCACCTTTGCAGTGAGGCTGGGAATATAGAAGTATACAGGCAGTGTTCATAAAAACCAGGATTTTGTATGCTGAGTTAAGAAGTTTGAGTTGTAACTTGAATACAATGGAAAGCCTTGGAAGAATTTTTTTTTAAGTAGAAAAATCCCAATTAAAATAGCAAAAAACAAACAAACAAAAAAAAAAAAAACAAGAGAGAGAGAGAGAGAGGAGCCTTGGAAGAATTTTAAGCAGATGATATTAAACTTGTGTTTTAGGTTTATAATGTAGGCAGTGGACTGCAGAGGGAGCTGAAATGAAAAGCTATTGAAATAATTTGAAGAGAAATCTTGCGTTGACTTAAAACAAGGTATTAGTGTTAAGAATAAAGAAAACCAAATTTGCAATACTCATAGCAGTAACTTTGACACATAACAGACTAGATATTTGTTGCCTTGGATTGAGCCTGGAGATTGAAAAAAGGAGAAAAGTCAGAAATAAAGAAGAGCCATAAAAGGGGCCAGAGGGAAAATGTTCATATTTGTTGTACTGATGTCCAGTAAGATAGGACAGAAAAGGTTTCTGTTCATAAAGGTGGGACCTGAAACTAGATTGCTGTGGGTTTGGGAGTAAACAGGAGGAGAAGAAGTTATGTTAGTATATGTGGACAGCTCTTTGAAGAAACATGCCCACGGAGAAAAGGAGAGAAAGGATGTAACAGGAAGGAGTATGGGGTACAGATAAAGTTTTTGGTAAGATGAAAGAGTCCTGACTGTATTTTAAATACTAATAGAAAATTTGCAGTAAAAAGGGAGAGCCTGAAAATACAGGAGAATGGAAATGGAAGGATAGTTATTGAAGAATTCTAATCACATGCAACCTTCTGTACCAAATGAAAAGTAAATATTTTACATAGAGCTTATTTACTTGTGTGAAACCTAGAGCTCTTAAAAATAAAGCCCTTTGTGTAGTAAGTCAGGTTATTCAACATATATTAAGCCTTTCTTCTAAACCTATTTCAAAGACGCAGTCATTAAAATCAGGGTGTTTTGTTTTTGTTTTTTTCCAAATTTGAGTTCTACTTTCTTTTTTTTTTTTTTTAAAGATTTTATTTATTTATTTGACAGAGAGAAATCACAAGTAGATGGAGAGGCAGGCAGAGAGAGAGAGAGGGAAGCAGGCTCCCCGCTGAGCAGGGAGCCCCATGTGGGACTCGATCTCAGGACTCTGAGATCATGACCTGAGCCGAAGGCAGCGGCTTAACCCACTGAGCCACCCAGGCGCCCTGAGTTCTACTTTCTATACTTAGAGTTAATAAGAGATTAAATGATTAAAATATTTTTTTAAAGATTTTATTTATTTATCAGAGAGAGAGGGAGAGAGCGAGCACAGGCAGACAGAATGGGAGGCAGAGGGAGAAGCAGGCTCCCTGCAGAGCAAGGAGCCCAATGTGGGACTCGATCCCAGGACGCTGGGATCATGACCTGAGCCGAAGGCAGCTGCTTAACCAACTGAGCCACCCAGGCGTCCCTAAATGATTAAAATATTGAAGCATCTTTTTCTTTACAGATAATGCAGCTTGTGAAGTTTTACTTGCTGAGAAAACTTACCCTTCAGCCCCTGAGAAAACAAAGAAAAAAGTAAGTGTTGAAACAGAAAAACTGTATAAATCATAAATTTCATTGATGTAGGACATATTCTTAACTAACGGTTTTATAGGAGTTATTTTTCAGCTATTTAAGTCAATAATTTCAAACAGGTTTCGAACTTAGGAATTCGATTACATTACTGTTACATGAATATATACTGTAAATTAGTTTAACGAAAGAGAAAGTTTACAGTTTTTCCAAATTCCTTTTAGATAATTGGATGTCTATTAAATATTAATTTAAGGTAAAAATAAGACATTCGCTATATAGCTAGAGCAGTGTTTTCTGCTGAGGAGAATTTGTGATATAATATGTTAGGTCTAGAATCTAGAGGT
Source organism: Mustela nigripes (assembly GCF_022355385.1). Classification (NCBI taxonomy): domain Eukaryota; kingdom Metazoa; phylum Chordata; class Mammalia; order Carnivora; family Mustelidae; genus Mustela; species Mustela nigripes. The sequence goes on along the minus strand of NC_081568.1, from coordinate 69,589,502 downwards.
CTTTGGGGGAAATATAAACTGTATTTTGTATGTAACAGGAGCTACTCTTTGAGTGACTATTCAGTGCTAGGCATTATTCTAAGCACTTTTTATAAATCATATCTTTTTCTTTTTTTTTTTTTAAGATTTTATTTATTTATTTGACAGACAGAGATCACAAGTAGGCAGAGAGGCAGGCAGAGAGAGAGAGGAGGAAGCAGGCTCCCTGCCGAGCAGAGAGCCCGATGCGGGACTCGATCCCAGGACCCTGAGATCATGACCTGAGCCGAAGGCAGCGGCTCAACCCACTGAGCCACCCAGGCGCCCCATATCTTTTTCTTATAACATTCCTACCTATGAGGTTTTTGTTTGTTTGTTTTGCTTTGTTTTCACGTATTTTATAGCTAAGAAAAATGAGGTTTAGATATTATTTAGTGTATTTGAGGAGTTTGTGGCAGGTTTTTCTGGATCTTACATCTGTATTCTTTCCACTATACTTTACTGTCATTGTATACATTGGGTAAAAAAAATTGAAAAAGGGCAAGAGTCTCAGTAGGAAGATTCCTTAGTATGAAGTTATAGTTATTTTAGGTACAAGATTGTGGTGGCTTGACAAGGATATTTTGTAGGAGAGATGGGAAATATGCATGGATTCAAGATAATTTTGCCTGTAGAGATCATGAATTGGAGATAGAAGATGAAGGAGTGAAGTGCCAAAAAAGACTTCTAGGTTTCTGTCTTCAGCAGCTTTGTTGGATAAAGGTACTATTTAGTGTGATAGGAGAGGCAGGGGGTCTGAGGGTACATGAAAATGAAAATGTTGTAAGGACCACTGGCTATAAATCTGCAGGTCAGGAAAATGGAAGATAAGTATACAGTGTTGCAGATATTTTTAAGTTTATACAAATAGATGACAGCACCTGAGAAAGAATGAGTTTCTACAGAGTGAAGAAGAGAAAAGAGTCCAGGATCATTCCTTGGAAAATTCAATAGTCAAGTAGAAAAAAGTGGACAGAAGAAAAGAGGAAAATGAACAGAATGTGATATCATAGGAGAAGAGACAAGAATATTTATTCCTAAAAGGGGGAGTGGTTAATAATACTGAATGTTGCTTGGAATCCCAGGTTATAAAGAACTTTGCAAATTTGGAGGACTTCCAGTTTCTGGTCTAGCACGTAAGGAACTTAGAAGTCTCCACTTTGGCCTAGCAAGTAAAAACCTGAACAAAGGGGCACCTGGGTGGTGCAGTCAGTTGAGTGCCTGACTTTTTGTTTCTGCTTGGGTGGTGATCTTGGGATCTTGGGATTGGGCCCTGTTTAGCTCTGGGCTCTCTGTGGAGTCTGATCGAGACTCTCTCCCTCTATCCCCAACCCCTGTACTTGTTCTATCTCTCAGTCTCTCTCTCTCTCTCTCTTAAATAAGTGAATAAACCTTAAAAAAAAAAAAACCTGAACAAAGTTAAAAATCAATAAGTCTTTTTAGATATGTCAGAAAAATTATGTCATAGGCCAAAGTACTGCACTAATACTTGGAAAGACAGGTGGATACAGAGACTCATGAATTACTGGAGCAAAAACACTTGAACAGAAACCTCTCTGAGAACCATTGCTGGGATGGGAAATCAGTGTTGGTGTGGTTGATGAGTTGCTAGAGGCTCAGTGAGGACAATGATGAGAGTTAAAAACTCAAAGATTATATCTTTAGGAAGGACCTTTATCAGATCCTCACAGTCAATATCTGAGAAAAATCCCTTCATGCTTTTGGTAATGGGAAGAGGAAAAGAACCATCTTGAAATATACTGGAATATTCTGTTCTTAACAAAGCCTTCCCTCAGAAGAATGTATTTCACCAGAGTCTAACTTGTTGGGGTTTTAGTAGAGCCTGACCTACCTTGGGGAAAGGAAATACCCAACTTCAGCCAGCTCTGCTTTTACAAATGAGGAAAGGAAATATTCCAATTCCAGCTCTCTCTAGCCTTCCACATGGAGGAATGGAAATATCCAGATACAGGTGTCTCTACGTGTCCTGTCCAACCTAAGAAGATATGGGGACTAAGAAGTACTGGCAAATTTTACCCTCCAGGTGTAAAGGCTCAACAAAAAAGACCTAATCATAGCACTATGACTTACACCTTGCCACTACATTACTAAAGGCCTATCTACCAACGTTCCCATCACTTAGTACATCTTGTCTACCTTTTAGCAAAAAAAATTACAAGGCTTATTAAAAGGCAAAAACAAACAAACAAACAAAAAACACAGTTTGAAGAGACTGAATAGACATCCCCAGAGTCAGATAAAGCAGTAGTATTAGAATGATCAGACCAGAATTTTAAATAGCTATGATTAATATGCTAAGGGCATTATAGAAAAAAGTAGACAATGTGCAAAAACAGGTGAATAATATGAACAGAGAGATGTAAATTCTTTTTTTTTTAATATTTTGCTTATTTATTTGAGAGAGAACAAGTAAGAGAGTATGAGAGGGGAGAAGATCAGAGGGAGAAGCAGACTCCCTGTGGAGCTGGGAGCTTGATGCAGGACTCAATTCTGGAAATCTGGGATCATGACCTGAGCCAAAGGCAGTCACTTAACCAACTGAGCCACCCATGCACCTAAGAGGTGGAAATTCTAAGAAAGATCGAAACAGAAATGCTAGAGATCAAAAATACTATAGCAAGAATGAAGAATGCTTTTGATGGACTTGAGGATATGATAGTAAAATCTTTCAAAACTGAAAAACAAAGAGAAAAAAGACTGGAAAAAAAAAGAACAGAATATTCAAGAACTGTGAGACAACTACAAAAGGTGTGACATACACATAATTGGAATTCCAGAAAGAGAAGACACAGGAAAGGTACAGAAACAATATTTGAAGCAATAATGACTGAGAATTTCCTAAAATTAATGTCAGATACAAAATTATAGATTCAGGAAGGTCAAAGAACACTCAGCAGGATAAGTACCCTCAAATCTACAACTCGAACTATCATATTCAAACATCTTGAAAGAAAGAAAAATATCTTGAAAGAAGCCAGAAGGAACAAAACACCATGCCTATAGAAGAATAAAGGTAAGAATTACAGAGCTCTCTCTAGAAACTACCATGCAAGAAAAGAGGGAAGTGAAATACTTAATTCCTGAGAGGAAAAACACCCACCAACCTAGAAATCTATATCTCATGAAATTACCCTTCAAAAATGAAGGAGAGGGCGCCTGGGTGGCTCAGTGGGTTAAGCCGCTGCCTTCGGCTCAGGTCATGATCTCAGGGTCCTGGGATTGAGTCCCGCATCGGGCTCTCTGCTCAGCAGGGAGCCTGCTTCCCTCTCTCTCTCTCTCTCTCTCTCTGCCAGCCTCTCTGTCTACTTGTGATCTCTGTCTGTCAAATAAACAAATAAAAAATCTTTTAAAAAAAAAATGAAGGAGAGCTAAAGACTTTCTTAGACAAACAAAAATTACAATTTGTCACCAGTAGGCCTGCTTTGTAAGAAATGTTAAAGGAAATTCTCAGGGAAGAGAATGATGTGTCAGTATAGGTTTAACTCTCCTAATAAATGTAAGACTATGATGGAGTATGTTAAATAGTATGTATATATAGGGTCAAAGGCTATATGGGAACTCTGTATATTCTGCTCAATTGTGCTGTGAACCTCCAATTTTTCTTTAAAAATTTGTTAATTTTGGGGGCACCTTGGTGGCCCAGTGGGTTAAGCCTCTGCCTTTGGCCTGGGCCATGATCTCAGGGTCCTGGGATCGAGCCCCATATTGGGCTCTCTGCTCAGCAGGGAGCCTGCTTTCCCCTCTCTCTCTGCCTGCTGCTCTACCTACTTGTGATCTCTCTCTGTCTCTGTCAAATAAATAAATAAAATCTTTAAAAAAAATTTAAAAAGTAAAATAAAAATTTATTAATTTTTAAAAACTCAATTGCATTCAGAATCAAGAAGGAAACTGATGACTTAAGCAAAAATAATTTTAGTAGACTGATGAGAGGCAAGCCAGACTGGAAGAGGTTGAAAAGTTATAGAAAAGAAGGAAATATAAAATATAAACAGAAGTAAATTGTGACCCCAACAACATGAAACATATGTGGGGGTGAAGAATAAATGTGTAGAACATCCTTATGCAGTTGAAGTTATCAGCTTAAAATGAACTATTGTAACTATTTTGAAAGCCCTATGACAATCCAGGCACAAGTCTTTAAGAGACACACAAAATGTAAAGAGAAAAAAATCAAAGCATATCCTTATTTTAAAAAAAAATCAATTCACAAAGAAAGACAGCAAGGGAGGAAGATAAGAACAAAGGAAGTACAGAACTGTCAGAAAGCAATTAACAAAATGATGATAGTCCTTACTATTAATAAGTTCTTACCTATCAAGAATTACTTTAAATGTAAATTATTTAAATTTGCCATTTAAAAGACATAAAGTCTCTCCCTCTTTTCTAACTTTCTTTCTTTCTTTCTTTCTTTCTTTCTTTCTTTCTTTCTTTCTTTCTTTCTTTCTCTCTTTCATGTAGGAGGCTTGAAACTCATGATCCTGAGATCAAGAGTCAGCCACTTAACCAACTGAGCCACTGAGGTTCCCCATAGATTTGCTTAAGGTTTAAAGGCAATTAGGCTGAAAGTAAAAATTTTTTCCATGGAAGTGTAAACTAGAAGAGATCAGGAGTAGTTATATCAGACAAAATAGATTTTAAGTTGAAAGCTATAATAAGAGACAATGTTATTACATAAAAATAAGGGGCCAGTTCATCAAGAGGATATAACATTTGTAAATATATAAACATCCAACATTGAAGGACCTAAATATGTTAATATTTAACAGGTCTGAAGGCAGAAATAGACAACAATGCAATAGTAATAGCATACTTCAATATCCTACTATCCAACAATGAATAGATCATCCAGACAGAAAATCATTGAGAGAATAATGGATTTAAACAACACTTTAGACCAAATAGATCTAATAGACTTATACAAAACATTTCATTCAACAATAGTAGAATCCACATTCTTGTCAGTGCACATGGAACATACTCCAGGATAGATCACATATTGCATCACAAAACAAGTTTTAACAAATGTTAAGAAGATTGAAATTATATCAAGTATCTCTTCTGACATACTGGCATGACATTAGAAATGTATAACATAAGGAAAAGGGAAAATTCACAAATATGTGAAAACTAAATAACACATTTTTGAATAACTAATGAGTCAAAGAAGAAATCAAGGGATGTCAAAAAAAAAATCTTAAGACAAATAAAAATAGAAACACAACATACCAAAACTTATGGAATGCTGCAAAAGTAACCCTAAGATAGAATTTTATTATGATAAATACCTACATTATGAAAAAATTAAGATCTCAAACATGCAACTTAACCTTATACTACAAGGAACTAGAAAAAGAACAAAGTCCAAAGCAGTATGAAGGAAATAAAAAGAAGAAATAAATGAAATAGAGATTAGAAAGTCAATAAGAATCATTAACAAAACTAAGAGCCAGTTTTATTAAAAGATAAACAATGGAAAAACTTTAGTCTAAGAAAAAAGAGAAATGACTCATTGATAAAATTATCAATGAAAGATAAGACATTACGGTGCATACCACAGAAATACAAAAGAACATAACAGTCTACTATGAATAATTATATACCAAAAAATTAGATAACTTAGGAGATATGGATAAATTCCTAGAAACAGAAACTTACCAAGACTGAATCATGAAATAACAGAAAATCTGAAGAGACATAAAAAACAAGGAAATGGAATCAGTAATAAAAAGATCTCCAGCAAATAAAAGGGACCAGATAGGGGCGCCTGGGTGGCTCAGTGGGTTAAAGCCTCTGCCTTCGGCTCAGGTCATGATCCCAGGGTCATGGGATTGAGCCCCGCATCGGGCTCTCTGCTCAGCGGGGAGCCTGCTTCCTCATCTCTCTCTGCCTGCTTCTCTGCCTACTTGTGATCTCTGTCTGTCAAATAAATAAAAATCTTTAAAAAAAAATAAAAATAAAAAAAATAAAAGGGACCAGATAACTTCACTGGTGAATTCTACCAAATGTTTAAAGAAGAATTAATACCAGTCCTTCTTAAACTTTTCTAAAAAATTGAAGAGGAAGGAACACTTCCAAACTCATTTTAGGAAGCTGGAATTACTGTGATATCAAATCCAGGCAAGAACACTGAAAGAAAAGAAACTTACAGGCCAATATCCCTGATGAACATAGATTTAAAAATCCTCAAGAAAATACTAGCGAACCATATTTAAGAGCACAATGAGAAGATCATATACCATGATCAAGTAGGATTTATCCTTGAGATGCAAGGATAATTCAACATAAGAAAAGCAATTAATGTGATAACCCACATTAACAGAATGAAGGATAAAAATTATATGATCATCTCAAAAGATGTAGAAAAGCACTGGACAAAATTCAACATCCTCTCATGATAAAAACATACAACAAATTAGGTGTAGAAGGAATATACCTCAACATAATAAAGGCTATATATAACAAGCCCACAGCTAATGTCATACTCAATGGTGAAAAGTTAAAAGTTATTTTTCTATATTAGGAATAAGAAAAGATGTTCACTCTTGCTATGTCTTTCCAACATAGTACTGCAAGTTTAGCCAGAGCAATTAGGTAACAAAAAGAACAAAAAATCATCCATATAAGAAAGGAGGAAATGAAATTATCCTTTGTAAATGGCATGATTTTATATATTGAAAACCCTAAAGGCTCCACTGAAAAACTGTTAGGAGGTAAATAAAATCAGTAAAGTTACAGAATACAAAATCAATATACAAAGATCTGTTGTGTTTCTATACACTAGCATCAAACTCTTTGTAAGTGAAATTAAAAAGCAATTCTCTGAGATAAGAGAAAAAATATATGAATATATATAAGAAAAAATATATATATAAGAGAAAAAAATATATAAAATGTATATTGGTTTCTGCCCCCATTTCCTGGCACAGAGCTCCTAAACACTTGTAATTTCCTAAGTGATGAAGAAAACCAGGAGCATCTCTTGTTTTAATATTTTGGTTTTTTACTTCATCCCTCACAGAGGGCTCCTAAAACCTTTGTAATTCCTAGTTGATAAGAATACTAGAGGATCTTTTTGGAGTGCCTGGGTGGTGCACTTGGTTTAGCACCCACTCTTGGTTTTGGCTCAGGTCTTGATCTCAGGGTTGTGAAATTGAGTCCCACATCAGGCTCCATGCTCAGTGTAGAGTCTTCTTAGGACTCTCTACCCCTCTCCCTACTCTCTTTCTCTCTCTCTAATACATAAATAAATCTTAAAAAAAAAAAAAGAATACTAAAGTATGTTTTGTTCATGACAACTCTGAGTGGCCTCTTACATGGCTCCTGGAAGGGGGTTGGTCATCAGAAAGACCAAGCCATAATTAGAAGCTTAAAATTTTCAATCCAGTTACCCCCTTCTCCAAAGAGGATAAAAGGCTTGAATGAAGTTAGTAACTGATTATGCCTATGTGAGAAGGCCTCCATAAAAATTCAAATGGTAGGGGATTTGGAGATCTTGTAGGTCAGTGAACACAGCCACACCAGGAAGGTGACAGAGCAGAACTCCATGGTGGTAGATGTTTCTACACTTGGGACCCTCCTAGACCTTGCTCTGTGTTCGTATGTATCCTTTATCATAACCTTTAATAAATTAGTAAATGTAAGTAAGTGTTTCCCTGAGTTATATGAGCTGCTCTAGCAAACTAATTGAACCTGATCATGGGGTGATAGAGGCTTTCAGTTTGTAGGCAAATAGTACAGAAGTTGAGGATAACCCGGGCACCTAGTACTTGTGATTGGCATCTGAAGTAGGGTAGGAGCAGTCTTGTGGGACTGAGCCCTAAACCCATGGGATCTGACCCATCTCCAGGGAGACAGTATTAGGATTGAGTTGAATTGTAGGACACCTAGCTGGTGTTGCAGAGAATTTCCTGTTATGGTAAAAACCTCAAACACATTTAGTGACTAGAGGTATCAGAAGTATAAGTACTTAAGGACACTCATAAGAGAAAGATTCACTGGGAGAGAAGAACTGTGGTTTTCCTTCAAAAGTTCCATCCATAATCTCATCAAAAACAATAAAATACTTAGAGATAAATTTAACCAAGGAGATAAAGGACCTGTACACTACCAACTCTAAGACATTGATGAAAGTAATTGAAGAACACACAAATAAATGGAAAGATATCCTATGTTTTTAGACATGAAGAATTTATATTATGAAATTGTCCATCCTAATCAAAGCAATCTACAGAGCCAGTGTAATCCCATTTAAAGTTCCAATCATGGGGCGCCTGGGTGGCTCAGTGGTTAAGCCACTGCCTTCGGCTCAGGTCATGATCTCAGGGTCCTGGATCGAGTCCCGCATCGGGCTCTCTGCTCAGCAGGGAGCCTGCTTCCTCCTCTCTCTCTCTGCCTGCCTCTCTGCCTACTTGTGATTTCTCTCTGTCAAATAAATAAATAAAATCTTTAAAAAAAAAAAAAATAAAGTTCCAATCATGTTTTTCTCAGAAATAGAAAAACTCTACTTAAATTTGTTTGGAACCACATAAGACCCCAAATAACCAAAGCAATCTTGAGAAAGACCAAGCTGGAGACATCACATTCTTGATTTTAATATATATTACAAAGCTATAGAAATGGAAACATTATGGCTCTGGCATAAAAAGAAGCACTTATACCAGTAGAACAGAATAGAGATACCAGAAATAAAACCACATTTCTACAGCCAATTGATTTTTGACAAGGGTGCCAAGACCACAAATTGGAGAAAGTATAGTCTTGTCAATAAATGGTAATGGGAAAGGTGGACATTTACATGCAAAAGAATGAGATGGGAACTCCTATCTTATACCTCTCACAAAAAGTTAAGTCAAAATGGATTAAGGACTTAAATATAAGACCTGAAATCTTAAAACTCCTAGAAGAAAACATAGGGCAAAACCTCCTTGACAGTGATCCTGGCAATGATTTCTTTATAAGACACCAAAAGAACATTTGAAAAAATACTAAAGTAAAAGGTAGTGAGACTACATTAAACTAAAGAGCTTTTACACTGCAAAGGAGTTAATCAGTAAGTTGAAAATGCAAGCCACAGAATGGGAGAAAATATTTGCAAATCATGTATCTTATAAGGGGTTAATATTCAAAATATTTAAAAACCTTGTACAACTCAATGCAAAAAACCCAAAAAATCCAATTTTAGAACAGGCAAAATACCTGAATAGATGTTCTCCCAAAGAAGACATAGATGCTGCCAAAAGGTACATGAAGAAGTGCTGAATATCACTAATAATCAGAGAAATGCAAATGCAAACCACAAATGACACCTGATAGGATGGCTATTATCAGAAACACAAGAGATAACAAATGTTGGCAAAGATGTGCAGAAAAGGGAATCCTTAAATACTGTTAGTGGAACTGTAAATGAATACAAGTATTATGGAGAACCATATGGTGGTTCTTCAAAAAAATAAAAAGAACTACGATGTGATCCTGCCATTCTACTTCTGGATATATATATCCAAAGGAGAAAGAAAATGAAATGGGTATCGCAAGGGAGAGATATCTGCATTCTCCTGTTCACTGCAGCATTGTTCACAGTAACCAAGATATGAAAAGAGCCTAAAAGTCCTTCAATGGATGAATGGATAAAGAAAGTATGGTATAGATATAGATATAGATATAGATATAGATATAGATATAGATATAGATAATGGAATATTATTAAGTCATAAAAAGAAGAAAATCTTGCAATTACAATCACATACATGAAACCGAAAGGCATTATGTTAAATGAAATAAACCAGAGGAAGATAAATACTGCATAGTATCACTTATATGTGGAATCCTAAAAAATAAAAAACAAACAAAGCCAATTTCATAGAAACAGAAAATAGAAAATATAATGGTAGTTGCCGGGGTCTAGGCCTCTGGGGAAATGGGGAGATGTAGGTCAAAAGGTACAAACTTTCATTTATAAGTTCTGAGAATCTAATGTACAGCATGGTGATAATTATAATACAATATTATTTAGTTGAAAGTTACTGAGAGTAGATCTTAAGCTTTCTCACCACACACACACACACAATTTATATGTTAGGTGGTGGATATGTTAATGATCTTGATCATTTGGCAATGTTTATGTGTATCAAATCATTAAAATCACTTAAAATATTTACAACTTTATTTGTCAGTTTTTCCTCATTAAAGGTTGGGGTAGGGGAGGAAGTGGGGAAGTAATGATTATGTATGGAACTTGACTCTAAGGGGAAATTAAGAAAAACACAGTAACTAGAAGGAGAGGCAGGGTCAGAGGAAACATGTTTTGTTGTGTTTCCTAAATCATTTTTGAGGGCTCATGGGAATGATGGAAATGAGGAAGAGGGGTTAGCTGAATGTAACCCAGTGGGCAACTGGAGCCTCTATGACCTAGTGATCTAGTTGAAGTTGGCCTGAATTTCACTTCTTTAGCCTAAAACAATAAAACATCTTCCCTATACTTTCTGTTTACTTTTCCACGCTTCTTCACTTCCTCGAAGTTGCATTTCCCTTTCTGGCTTACGTGCAAACTGTCTCAATTTCATACTCTATCAATTCACATACACAGATACATACACACGTGTATACAAATCAAGGATCTTATAATTTAAATGTGTCACATCTTGATTAAATGCCATTTCTTATGCTCTTGTATGATCTGTTCCTTCTCAAAACTGTGCTCCTAATAGGTGGTTCCTGACTATAGTTTTATCATCCTTGGGATGCTGGTGTATAAGAACTTTCCTATGGTTCTCAAATCAAGATATACAAATGGCCAATAAACACATGAAAAGATGCTCTTATGATTAGTCAGAGAAATGCAAATCAAAACCACAAACAGAGATTACTTAATACCCCTTATGATGACTTTAATTGATAAGATAGCCAATGAAAAATTGTAATAATAATAACTGGAAGAAATGGACAAATTCCTAGAAACATGTAAACTACCAAAACTGAAACCACAAGAAATAGAAAACCTGAACAGACCTATAACCAGCAAAGAAATTGATTCAGTAATCAAAAATCTCCTAACAAACAAAAGTCCAGGGCTGGATGGATTCCCAGGGGATTTCTGACAGACATTTAAAGGAGAGTTAATACCTATTCTCCTCAAACTGTTCCAAAAAAATAGAAATGGAAGGAAAACTTCCAAATTCATTCTATGAAGTTAACATTACCTTGATTCCAAAACCAGTCAAAGACCCCACTGAAACGGAGAATTATAGCCCAATATCCCTGATGAACATGGATGCAAAATTCTCAAAAAAGTACTAGCAAATTGAATTCAACAGTACATTAAAAGCATTATTGACCATGATCAAATGGGATTTATTCCTGGGCTGTAAGGGTGGTTCAACATTTCACAGATCAGTCAGCATGATACAACATGTTAAGAAAAGAAGGGGGGGCACCTGGGTGGCTCAGTTGGTTAAGCAACAGCCTTCGACTCAGGTCATGATCCTGGAGTCCTGGGATCAAGTCCCGCATCCATCTCCGTGCTCATCAGGGAGTCTGCCCCTCCCTCTGACCCTCTCCCCTCTCATGCTCTCTCTCTCAAGTAAATAAATAAAATCTTTAAAAAAAAAGAAAAGAGGGGCGCCTGGGTGGCTCAGTGGGTTAAGCCGCTGCCTTCGGCTCAGGTCGTGATCTCAGGGTCCTGGGATCGAGTCCCCCATCCGGCTCTCTGCTCAGCAGGGAGCCTGCTTCCCTCTCTCTCTCTCTGCCTGCCTCTCCATCTACTTGTGATTTCTCTCTGTCAAATAAATAAATAAAATCTTAAAAAAAAAAAAAAAAGAAAAGAAAAATCTTTTAAAAAAAGAAAAGAAAAATCTTTTTAAAAAAAGAAAAGAAAAGAAGGATAAGAACCAAATGATTCTCTGTGTAGATGCAGAAAAATCTTTTGACAAAATACAGTATTCTTTCTTGATAAAAACCCTCAACAAAATAGGGATAGATGGAACATACCTCAGCATCATAAAGATCACATACAAAAGACCCACAGCTAATATCATCCTAAATGGGGACAAACAGAGCCTTTCCCTTAGGTTCAGGAGCAAGACAAGGATGTCCACTCTCACAATTTCTATTTAATATAGGATTAGAAGTCTTAGCCTAGCAATCAGACAAGAAAAAGAAGTAGAAGGTATCTAAATTGGCAAGGAAGAAGTCAAGCATTCACTATTTGCAGATGACATGAAAATCTATGTAAGAAAACAAAAAACCCCACCAAAAAAGTTGCTAATACTAATACATGAATTTACAGGCACCTGGGTGGCCCAATGGGGTAAGCCTCTGCCTTCAGCTCAGGTCATTATCCCAGGGTTCTGGGATTGAGCCCTGCATCTCGCTCTCTCTCAGCAGGGGGCCTGCTTCCCCTTCCACCTCTGTCTGCCTCTCTGCCTACTTGTGATCTCTCTCCTTCTCTCTCTGTGTGTCAAATAAATAAAATCTTAAAAAAAAAAAAAGAAAAGAAAACTGTAGAACACTTATGAAAGAAATTGAAGAAGACACAGAGAAATGGAAAAGTATTCCATGCTCATGGATTGGAATAAGAAACATTATTAAAATGTGTATATTACCCAAAGCAATCAACACATTTAATGCAATCCCTATAAAAATACCACCAGCATTTTTCACAGAGCTAGAACAAACAATCCTAAGATTTGTATGGAACTACAAAAGACCTTGAATAGTCAAAGCAATTGTGAAAAAGAAAAACAAAACTGGGGGCATCATGATTTCGTATTTTAAGCTATATTATAAAGCTGTAGTCATCAAGACTACTAGTATGGTACTGGCACAAAAACAGATACATTGGTCACTGGAACAGAATAGAGAACCCAGAAATGGACCCACAACTCTATGATCAACTAATTTTCAACAAAGCGGCAAAGAATAAAAGACAGTCTCTTCAACAAATGTTGTTGGGGAAGCTGGACAGTGACATGCAGAGGAATGAAATTGGACCACTTTTTTACACCAACACAAAAATAAATTCAAAATGGATGAAAGACTTAAATTGAGACAGAAAACCACCAATATCCTAGAGGAGAACACAGGCAGAAACCTCTTTTACTTCGGCTGTATCAACTTCTTACTAGATACGTCACTGGAGGCAGGGGAAACAAAAGCAAAAATGAACTATTGAGACTTCATCAAGATCAAAAGCTTCTGCACAGCACAGGTAATAATCTATAATACTAAAAGTCAGTTTCCAGAATGGGAAAAGATATTTGCAAATGACATATCTTATAAAGGGTATCTAAAATCTATAAAGAACGTATCAAACTCAACACCCAAAAACCAAATAATCAAGTTAAGAAATGGCAGAAGACACGAATAGACACTTTTCCAAAGAAGACATCCTGATGGCTTACAGATACATGAAAAGATATTCAACATCACTCATCATCAGGGAAATACAAATCAAAACCATGATGAGATATTAACTCACACCTGTCAGAATGACTAAAATTAACAACACAAGAAACAACAGGTGTTGGCGAGGATGCAGAGAAAGGAGAATCCTTCTGCACTGTTAGTGGGAATGCAAACTGTGCAGCCGCTCTGGAGAACAGTTTGGAGGTTCCTCAAAAAGTTAAAAATAGCACTACCATATGATCCAGCAATTGCACTGCTAGGCATTTATCCAAAGGATACAAAAATACAGATTTAAGGGGTACATGCACCCCGATATTTATAGCAGTGTTATGAACAATAGTCAAATTATGGAAAGAGCCCAAATGGCTGTCGACTGATGAGTGGATACAGAAAATATCAACACACACACACACACACAGAGGAATATTCATCAACCATCAAAAAGGATGAAATCTTGCCATTTGCAACTGCATGGATGGAACTAGAATGTATTATGCTCAGTGAAATAAGTCAGTCAGAGGAAGAGAAATACTATATGATCTCACTCATATGTGGAATTTAAGTAAGAAATAAGATGAATATATGGGAAGGAGAAAAAGAAAAAAAAGGAGAGAGGGAAACAAGCTAGCAGTGACTCTTAACAATAGAGAACAAGGCGAGGGTTGTTGGATGGGTGAACTCAGTGAGTAATGGGTATTAAAGAGGGCATTTCTTATGATGAGCACTGGTTTGTTGGTTTGTTTGTTTTTCTAAAATTTTATTTATTTATTTGACAGAGAGCATAGTAGGCAGAGAGGCAAGCAGAGAGAGAGGAGGAGGAAGCAGGCTCCCCACTGAGCAGAGAGCCTGATGTGGGGCTCCATCCCAGGACCCTGGGATCATGACCTGAGCCGAAGGCAGAGGCTTCAACTCATGAGCCATCCATGCGCACCTAGCACCGGTTTTATGAAGTGATAAATCACTGAATTCTACTCCAGAAATCAATATTGCGCTCTATGTTAACTAAAATTTAAATCTAAAAAATAAATAAAAATTAAAAATCAATATACTGAAAACCATTGAATTTTACTCTTAAAATGGGTGAGTTTTATGGTATGTGAATTGTATCTCAATAAAGCTGTTTCAGAAAACCTCAACAAATTCCATGTACTATTAAGTGGAAGAGGGAAGTCTTTGAAAAGATGAGGAAAGACAGGATCCAGAATATAAGTGGAGGAACTGGCCTTTGAAAGAGGAAAAATATTTAAAAAAAAAAAAAAAAAAGAGGAGGGATATTACCATTGTGCTATATTTGTAAAAGTAGTGGTGAAGTGGTAGCAGCATGGGCTTTGTGCTTAGAAGGATCTCACATTTCATTTAATTCTCTGCTGTTACCCTGACATTTTTAATAGTTTTCTTAAACAAGAGGCCCCACATTTTTAGTTTGTACCAGGTCCCCCAAATTGAGTCCCGAGGGGTTACGTATTTTGATTTCTTCTATTGTTTTTGGGCAATGTTGTTGGGTAATGTTGGGTAATGTCAGCTGAGAATGGAAAGGATTATTTCACTCTCATCTCAGAATCCAGATAAATGTGGAAACATTTCCAGCCTGTGGTTTTTCCTTTTGAGTTTGTGGTGACTTTGATATGTCCAGCGCTTAGTTGTAGTGGAGGTACAGAAGATGTTGATGTCAGGAGTCATCTAGGGTTGGGGGTTTGTCAGACCTCTGTGATAGAAGAAGAAAGGGTTAATGACAATGATGGAAGGTGATAGATGAGGAAGGAATGACAGGAGACGGATAATGTATGAAGATAAGTGGTAGGATCAGTAAGTTGGAGATTTCATTGAGGGAGGAGTTTATATCACGAAGATAATTGAACGTGGGTTGGAAGGATATAAGAAACTATTCAAATTGGCAATTCTGTAATTTCTGTTGATGGTAAGAGCTGTGTTTTATTTATGTAGTGACTAAAATGCCATGAGGGGAAAAGGTTATTGAGAATGCAGAGGTCAAGCAACTGGGAGGCCAGTTGGTTAGATGGATTATCAATTTGTGTAATGAAATTGCTGAGAATAATGACAGGAGTCAGAGAAAAAGCTGTATGTAAGGCATATATGAGGGAAATGGGTCAGTAGATGCCGGTAAATACCTTGCTCTTTGCTGCGTACCCTTGTTCTTTTCTTTGCTTAGAATGAACCTCATAGCTCCTTGGCTTCCTTCCTTCCTTTCCCTTCCCTCCCTCTACCTTCTCTTTATCCTCTCAGCCACAACTCAAAATACTGTCATTCTTTCCAGACTCAACTCAAATTGTACCTCCTCAGTTATGTTGAATATATGTAAACTGGGAAGACTATTATAAATACATCTCAGAAGCACTGGACTAGTTACATAGGACAAGCAGTTACTCAGCAGTCTGCAGTTTTAGTCAGGGATTAATTGGTAAAGCAACACACTTTTTTGTAGTTGCAGCTTCCTGATGTCTTAATACTTTTGGTTTTTTAAATGAAGATTATTACATAATAAATACATTATAAATATATTTGATGTTTTCTCTAAAATTTAGTTTTAACCATTGGCAGATGGACAGATCTCATTACATATATTTTTACTGAACACTGTTTGGGAGATGTTACCTTAAATGTGGTAGGGAAATTTTTTGAGTTGTATGTATTTTAAGCTGTTTTGTCTTTTAATAGATTTTATTTTTTAATACATAGAAAAGTTTACTTTTTTCTAATGAAAGAATCTTTAACTAGAAAACGTTTTCAAGTTGAGAGAATAACAATAGAATTATCTATCTATATATAAATTTATATGTATATATGATTGATATATATACCCTATTTTAATCATAATAATTACAACATGTTTCTATCACAATAAAATATCTGAGAAGTGCAAATGTTTTTATAGTACTATGAAGTGTATTTCATGAATATGAATTTGTTTCAGCCAGAAAAAGATCCTGAACCTAGAAATACATATTTTCAAACAAAGTTAAGGTCTCATCATATAAAAATCAAGGTTCCTTCAAATAGATCAATTACCAAAGTTCCATTGTCTCAGCCCCTGGAACCTGAATTGGTAAGCTCTGACCTTCTATTAAATAATTCTTGAAAAGCCTATACCAAGGAAATGTACTTATTGGAAAGATTTAGATATGCCTAACTTCTTAACAAATCTACGGAAAAAATGCAGAGAGCTTTATGTTTACAACTATACGCAGATTAAAAAAATAGATTGTCAGTTAACAATTGTGTGTCTTGGGACCACTGGGAAGCAGATATTCAAGGAGAATTGAGTTCAAATGGTGTACTGAAAGGGGTAATACCTGAGGAAGGAGCAGGGAGAAAGCAGCATTGGGCAGGAATAGTCTCAGCCCTCAATATACATCTGCCAAAGCTCTCCCATTTCAAGGTCTGGAGCAAAGATTATCCATTACAGGATTCTTACGTTGCTTCCTATGCTCAAACCTTGGCTGAGGGTTGCCTGAGAAGATGATGGGCTCAACCTCAAAGCTGAAGCAGATTCTAGAGAAGTTGCAATGGGCCAGGGGTTGGCTGTCACCTAACTGCACTCCTTGCAGTGGAACAGCAGTTTCTTTGTTCAAGGAGATCTGCCCAGAACACCTCCATGGCAGCCACAATGATAAATAATAACTGTCACTGATTATCTCCTACTCTACAGGCTCTCTTTACATGTATTCTTTGTAACTGTTGTACAGCAATCCTTAGGAGTAGAATAATCCCTGTTGTTCAGATGAAGAGAAGATAAAATAGCTAATGAATTAGAGAACTGACATGTTCAGTGTGCCAGGAAAATATACCCATAAAATTTTTTTGATAGAAAATTTCCTAGTAAATGATCCCATATTACATCTTGAACAAACAACTAGTTTAAGAAATGTTAAGCCAGAAAGGAAAGGAAGAATGAAAAAAAAATGAGGAAAGAAAGAAGAAAGAAACCTAACATAAACTTTCCTGTGTTGTTCAATTTCCAACTATGGGTTTGTGTTCCAAAGTTGGCAGCATATAATAAACACCAGTTCAAAGAGATTTATCAGAGGGACTGATTGTTTCATGGAATCCAAAAGTTGAAAAGATAGCTGATTGCTAGAAATAAAGTTATCTATCTTCTCTCTTTTTGAATAACTGTGTCACTCTGTTTTGCTGCTCTCCTCCTCTGACTTTTTCCCTGGTTTTTGCATCTTTGACTCCAGCTCTTTATTCTTTCTGTCTCTGTTTTGATCTCTCTCCATCTGCCTTTCTCTCTCTCTGACTCTGTTTCTCTGTCATTTTTCTTTCTGTTCATAGTCTGTTGGTCTCCATCTTCTCCATCTTTCTTCTCCCTCCCTCTCTCTTCTTAATGTTCCTCTCTTTTGTCTCTCATCCTCCCTCTCCTCCTTTCTTTTTCCCTCGCCCACTTCATCTCTCCTCCTTTTCCCTCTCCCATCCCTCCCTTTCTCTCTTTAACTTTTAGAACTCTCATCCTGTCTTTCTCTTGCTCTCTCACTCTTTCTTGATTTGTCCACCTGTCCACCATCTGTCTGCCTCTTTGCATATTCAGGAATTAGAAAATGAGTCTTTATAATTTCTCTAACTTTGATATTAAATAAATGGAAATGTGTATATATATTTAAATGTGTGTATTTTAAACAAATTATCCTTATTACATATATGTTTAACAGCTTCACAATTGTAATCCCTTTCCATGAAAAGTACAAAATATACTAGCAATTAAACAAATGCTAAAGGTAAAATAATTTTCTTAGCAGTAAAAAAGATAATTAAACACCATTTCCCAGTTCAAAACTTTAATTAGCTTTTCTTCCTAAATTAAGAATACCCCAAGTATTCTTGTAGTATTCTTGTGCCATGCAGAACTCTCAGGAGTTCCTTGACCTGGCTTAAGCCAGAAAATTCTTTAGTTACTTGTCTAGTGGTTTAAATTTAATTGGCACATTAACGTTTTATTAGTATGACACTTTATGATCTAGTCTACTAATTTGATATTGTTTTTACTGTATTAAATTAGTTTATTTATTTATACTATTCAATCTCCTATTTCACAAAACACTGATAGAGAACAAATTCTAGTATTCCTGATAAGAAAAGCAGAGGCCTCTTAACAAGTACACCATCTTCGCAAACTGCTGATTTAGTGGTAAGTATTAGCATTGGTCACTTTTAGTATCTATGTTTTGGTTCCCCCTCCTCCCTATTATTCTGTTTCTGTCACACCAGGGAAATATTCTACTTAGGGAATAATGTCTATTTTTCTGTTGTATATAGACTTGCTTTCGCTGGATGTATTCTATATACTGCTCTACATAAAAGAAAAATTAGAGGGGCACCTGGGTGGCTCAGTGGATTAAAGCCTCTGCCTTTGGCTCGGGTTGTGATCCCAGGGTCCTGGGATTGAGCCCTGTATCGGGCTCTCTGCTCCTCGGGGAGCTGCTTCCTCCTCCTCCTCCTCTCTCTCTCTCTCTGCCTGTCTCTCTGCCTGTTTGTGATCTCTGTCTGTCAAGTAAATAAATTTAAAAAATTAGAATACTACAGCATCAACCAGGGTTTTCTTTTTTTTTTTTTTTTTAATTGTGGCACAATGTAACATAAAGTTTAACATTTTTAACAATGTTGGGGTTTTTTTGAGAGAGAGACAGAGAACATACAAGCAGGGTGTGGGAGGGACAGAGAGCAAGGGAGAAAGAGAATCTTAAGCAGGCTCCACTCCCAGTGCAAAGCCAAACTTGGAGCTCTATTTCACAACCCTGAGATCATGACCTGAGCCAAAATCAAGAGTGCGACACTTAACTGACTGAGCTACCCAGTTCTAAAATTTACCATTTTAACCCTTTTTAATTGTATAGTTCAAGTACTTTCACAGGTTGTGCAACCATTACTTTTTTAATGCAGATTTTCTTGCAAAGTTTTTCTTCTTGCAAAACTGAAACTCCATTCATTAAACACTAAGTACCCATTTCTCCATCCCTCACTCCTTCTCAATCACGATTCTACCTTCCCCCTCTGAATTTGACTGCCCTATATACTTCATATAAGTGGAATCATACAGTATTTGTCCTTTTGTGACAGATTTCATTTAACATAGTGTTTCATCCATGTTGTAGCATATGTCAACTTTTTTTCCTTTCTATAGGCTGAATATATTCCATTGTATGTATATACCACATTTTGTTTATCTTTTCATCTGTCTGTGGACATTTGGGTTACTTCCACCTTTTGGCTAGTGTGAATAATGCTGCTTTGAACATGAATGTTCAAATATTTCTGTCTCTGTTTTCAGTTCTTTTGGTATACATTTTAAAGTGGAATTGCTGGGTCAAATGGTAATTCTCATTTTTAACTTTTTGACGAACTGACATACTGTTTTCCATAGGAGCTGCTCTATTTTACAGTCCCAGTAACAATGCACAATGATTCCAATTTCTCTACATCCTTGCCAACACTTGTTATTTTCTATGTGTTTTTCAAAATAATCGCCATCCTCATGGGTGTGAGATGATATCTCATTGTGGTTTTAATTTGTATTTCCCTTATGGCTAGTGATGTTGAGCTTCTTTTCACATGCTTATTGGCCCTTTTATCTTCTTCTAAGAGATGTCTGTTCAAGCCCATTTCTTAATCAGCTTATTTATTTGTTGTTGAATTATAGGAGTTTGTTTTATTTTTTTTTTTCCATGTATTCTCTATTTTAACCCCTTGTCAGATATATGGTTGGCAAATATTTTCTTTCATTCTATGGGCTACCTTTTCATTCTGTTGATAGTATTCTTTGAAGCACAAAAGCTTTAATTTTTATCTAGTCCAATTTATCTGGTTTTTTTCCTTTTCCTGTGCTTTTGGTGTCATAGCTGAGAAATTATTGCAAAATTCAATGTTATTAAATTTTACCCCTCTGTTTTCTTCTAAGAGTCTTATAATTTGGCTCTCATCCAACCAGAGTTCTTCTTAGGTTCAACTAAACAATAGAAATACAACTCACAAGCAGGGCAGAAATAGGTGTTCCCTTCAGTAGGATCAGTCTTCACAGAAGTCTATGAAGCAGTTGACTTAGCAGTTTGGGTACAGCTCCGACACAAGTAGATGAGATCCAGTATCTTTTGTAATACCACACAGACATACCTTCCAGTGTCCCCACAAGAGACATGCCAAATTACAAGAGTCAGGGAAATCCAAACTATGGTGCTTTTCATAGGGTTTATTTACATATAGTGCATTTGTCATTTATTCATAGTGCAGTTCTAGTTCTTCTTAGTCCAGATGCAGTTTATCAATCAGAATTCATTATTACCATTAGCAATGTTGGCATTGTTCCTTTATCAGGTTCCATTAGGAACTGAGCATGAGAATTAAGTGAAGATCAGTTTTTCAAGCTGGGATGAAGGGTCCTTTATAGGTTTACTTATTCTGGCTATTTCATTTAAACGGAATCATATAATATGTGGCCTTTTGTGTCTGGCTTCTTTCACTTAACATAATGTTTTCTAAGTTCATCCATTTTATAACATACACTTTGTTCCTTACTTATGACTGAATGATATCCCATGGTAAGGATATACTATATTTTGTTTACTAATTTGTCAGTTTGGGGACATTTGAAAAATAATATTGCTATGAACGTTCATGTACAAGTTTTTATGTGAATATGTGCTTTCAGTTGTATTTTGTATATGCTTAGAAGAGGAGGTAGAACTGCTGAGTCACATGGTAACTTATGTTTAACACTTCTTTTGTAGTGGGCTTTTTAAAACCGCTTTATTGAGGTATAATCAACATACCATACAGTTCACCTATTTAGAATGTGAAATGCAGTGTTTTTTTAGTACATTCACAGGTATGTGTAATCATCACCACAGTCAATTTTAGAATCTTTTTATCACCTCAGAAAGAAACTCCATACTTTTTCCCAAGGAAATGCTTCTAATGAGATAAAATTTCACCTTTAATTATGTAAAAAGAATTGTTTCTGCCACATTTGACATCTGTAAGAGTAATATATATTTTTTTATAGATTGATTTGTCCTCAGTGCAAAAAACATCTTTTGAAGAACTATTTCCAAATGTCAGCAATTATGTTAATTCAAATGAAATTGTTCCTGTGTCAGATTTACAAGAATGCTCTTCAAATGAGGTTAGTATTTTCCATTTTTTCTTCAATTATTGAAATTAATACTGTTATATTGGATACTTTGTATATGAGATACTTTAAGAAATCTGTAACTCATTTGAAGCTAACATCATCCACATGAGGAGGCAGCTATCAGTTACAATTCTAAATAAAGAATGTTAGGCTGCTAGGGCGAGAACTCTACATTGTCAGGGCCTGAGGCTATTAAATTCTGAACTAGAGGAAACACTGTTAGCCTGCTTTGATCCAAAGCTCTGTTTTCATCTGTACATATAAATTAATAATCAATTTCATTTTGTTAGGATGAATACAAGGAAGTACTATGCTCCTTTGAAAAAGAAGACATAAAATTCATAAAACTAAGTGCCATGGATGTGGGAATAGAGCTAGAGGATGAGCAGAAAAAGAGAGTACAGAAAGTGGGGTGGGGAGAAAGAAAGAACCAGAAAGAAGGGATGTGGGAGCCGACGGAGAGACAGAAGGACAGAGTGGGAGAAAGAGGTGGAGAGAAAAAGACATAAAAAGGCAAAACTCAGGGGATATGTAGTGCTTCACTGTAGCTAGGCCTTTTCAGTGTGACTCTGTGATGAAGGTGGGAATCTGGATGGTAAGAGAAAGCTGGAGATGAGACTGTAAAGATAAACAAGGGCCAAGATCTCAAAGGGTCTTTAATCCATATTAAGTAATTTGGATCTTTTCCCTAAGAGGAGCCAATAAAGAATTCTGAACAAGGGATGATATCATATGTCTTTCTGGCTCCAGAGGTGGAGAACAGATTATAAAAAGCTGAGACTAGAGATAGTTAGAGGGATAATTTCCTGGGAGAGAAAGAAAGAAAATGTAGGTAAGAGGTTGAAGGGAAGTAAAAATAGATTGAAGTAAGGACTTGGAATGGAAGAAGTTGAGAAACACAAGATTATAGCCCATTATTGAGAGGCCAGGTGAAACTGGAAACTATTACCTCTCTTAAAAAGCATCTTTATTGAGGAATAATTTATATGCAATAAATTGCACATATTTAAAGTGTATAATTTGAAAATTTTCACCTATGTATGCAACTGTGAAACCACCAACACAGTCTAGATCATGAAAATATCTGTCAACCCAAAAGTTTCTTCCTCCTGTTTTATATTTTTTTTTCCTTCCTGCCCCTGCCACCCAAGCAACTACTGATCTAGTTACTGTAATTATACATTGGTTTACATTTTCTAGAGTTTTGGGGTCATTCAAGTGAGAGAGAGAGAGAATTTTTGGTCTGGTGTCTTTAATTCCACGTAGTTATTTTTGAGATTCATTCATGTTGCTGAGTATATCAATACTTTGGTCCTTTTTACTGCTAAGTAGTATTCCATTTATGGTACACAAAAGTTTATCCTTTCACCCATTTATGGACATTTGATCATTTAGCTATTAGGAACATTCATGTACAAGTATTTGTATTACAAAGATTCTCTCTTTGATTGAACTTTAGTTAGGCTCTTCTGAGCCCTCTTCTCAACTAGGCCTTGTTTAGTTCTAGCAAGAATTTTCTCCCACCCTTGATATCTGATTTCCCACCCTTGATCTGATCTGATTTGATCTGGCCTGCCTTTGACACTCTGACCTCTTAGGTCTAATTGGGTTCCTGGATCTAATTTCAAAGTGTGTGTATGTGTGTGTATAGGAGAGTTGCCCACACCTCCAACAGGCAATACTTCTGACATCAGCTGGGTGTCCTAGAATTCAATCCAATTTTGCACTATCTACCTGAAGATAGCTTTAGATTCCACAGGTAAAGGGCTTAGTTCCACAAAACCACACTCTACTTGAGATGCCACTTGCCAGTCTAAGTTGTTACTTGTGCTTCTGACCAACTACCTATAAATCAGAGATTCCCATGACCCCCTCCTTGGATTTTACTAACTTACTGGAGAAGCTTATGAAAGTCAAAGAAACATTTTACTTACTAGATTCTGGTATATTGTAAAAGAATATAACTCAGGAATAGCCACGTGGAAGAAATGCATAGGGCAAGGTATGAGGAAAGGGCAAGGAGCTATACATGAATCGTACATACATATATACACTGTATGTTGTGCAAATGAAGCTGGTGCTCCTCCTTGGGCAGAGATTTTAGTATTATGATGTGGTAGAGGTAACTGTCTGTCATTATGTGGGTCATCCCATAGTTTATCTGTATAGGCATGAATCAGGGGAGAGGGAGATGCTCAAACTGGTCTGGGGGTCTGAGCCTTGGGAGCTTTTCCTTCAGGTAGTCATGATTTCTTGAGAGGTAGTTTTGGTTCCCATCGCAGGATGTGAGGTCTTTGCCTGGGTTAAGAGATAAACTGGAATTGCTAAAGGGAAAATGTGGGACAAAGGTTGATGGCTACAAGCAGGTGAGCAGTGAAGGTAAGGTCTTGGAATATAGCCAGTAACAGCTTCATTACATAGGTATGTTTGATTAAATCATTGGCCATTGGCAACCGAGTAAACCTCTATCTCCTCTCCCCTACCTGGAGGTTATGGCGCAGGCCTGATCCAACCCTGTGATCCAGAATTAGTTCCCCTGGCAAGGAGCTCCCTTCCTTAGGTGCTTTCCTTAAATTTTATCACATTAACAAAAACACCCTTATGGTTCTTATCACTTAGGAAATTCCAAGGGTTTTAGGAGCCTCGTGCTAACAATGGGGATGAAAAACAAATAGATACTTATTGAAAATCTCAATATCAGGGCACCTGGGTGGCTTAGTCAGTTGACTGGTTGGCTCTCGATTTCAGCTTGGATTCATGATCTCAGAGTCCTGAGATCAAGCCCTGCATTGGGCTGTTGCTCAGCCAGGAGTCTGCTGGAAATTTTCTCTTTCTCTCCCTCTACTTCTGCCCCTCCCCTGGCTCATGTTCTCTCTCTCTCTCTCTCAAACAAATATAGATGAATAAATCTTTTTAAAAAATTACTATATCACAAGGTCAATTTAACAAGAATCTCTTTGTGCTCGATGTTTCCTCCTGTAATTTTTCAATAACTGACACCCATTCTGCTGATCAGCTGTGCATCCCTGGCTGTATTTGCTATATTTGGATTTCAGCCAAATTTCTCTCCTCTATTTCAATACCTTATCATGTGTCTTTTTGTGTGTGTGTGAATAAAGAAAGGTTTCTTTTTTTTTAATTTAACATTTAAAATTCAATTAGCCAACATATAGTATATCTTTTTTTTAAAGTATGGTTGATATACAATGTTACATTAGTTTCATCTGTACAATATGTGAGTAAACCCTCTTACAATAATCTTGAATAAAAATCTTACTGTAATACTAATTATCAGAATAATTTCTTCTTTAACTGGAAGGTTATATATTTCCTTTCTGTTGGGTAATTACCTAAGAAATCTTCAAACTGTTTTCCAAAGTGGTGGTTCCATTTTAAATTTCCACCAACAATGTTTGAGACTTGGAGTTTCTCTACATCTACATTTCATCTTCATTTAGTCCCATCACACTTATAATCTTAACCTTTAGTTAATTTAATCTTAACCATTAGTACAGTCTTTCAATCTTAACCTTCCCAATTAGTATCTGGTTTTAATTTTAATTTCCCTAATGACCAATAATGTTGATCACATTTTCATGTGTTTATTTGCCATCTATATATTTATTTTGGTGACATACCTGTTCATATCTTTTGCACATTAAGAAAATTGTTTATTTTCTTATTGTAGAATTTTAAGAGCTCATTATATATTCTTGATGCAAATCCTTTATCAAATATATATATTTTGAAAGATATTATCCCGGTCCATAACTTGTTTTTTTATCCACTCCACTGCCTTTTTTAAAACATGAAAAAAATACTTTATTTTACATATCATAAAATTCACCCATTTCAAGTTTACAATTCTGTAATTCTTAGTAAGTTTATGGAATAGTACAGTAATTACCTATATCAGTTTTAGAACATTTTCCAAATCCTTCACACTTATTTACAGTTAAGCCCCGTTCTCATGCCCAGCCCCAGGCAAATACTAGTCTACTTTCTGTCTCTAGAGTAACTTTTTCTGGACATTTGTTATAAATGGAATCATAAAGTCTGTAGTTTCTTACAAAATGGTGTCACTTAAAGAACATACATTTTTAATTTTGATGAAGTCCAACTTGTCAGTTTTTTGTTTATTTTTTTCATGGGTATACTTTTGTTGTCATATCTAAGAAATCTTTGCCTAACCCAGGGTCACAAAGATTTTCTCGTTTTCTTCCAGAAGTTTTAAAATTTTACACTAATAACTGTGAGTTAATTTTTTACTTTTGGTGTGAAGTATGGATTCCAGTGTATTTGTTTATTTCCATATAGACATTCAATTATTCTAGCAACATTTGTTGAGGATTATTCTTTCTCCACTCTATTGCTTTTCCACCTTTGTTGAAAAAAGGTAATCCATGTATTTGTACAAGCTTGTATAAGGTTTTACTGTTGTCTGTATTTGTGTAGGTATCACACAGTATTGAATAATGAAGCACTATAATAATTCTTTAAATTAGTTAGGGTTAGCCTCTAACTTTGTTTTTCTTTTTCATTTGTTTTGGTTATTCTAGGTCCTTTGCATTTCTATATGAATTTTAGAAGCAGCTTGTTGATTTCTACCAAAAAAAAAAATCCTGATGGAATTTTGATTAGGATTGCATTGTATCTACAGCTTAATTTGGGAATAATTGATATCATGACAATACTGAGTCTTCCAACCCAAACACTATGTATAGCTATCCATTTTTTGGCACTTCTTTAATTTCTGTACAAATTATTCTATAGTTTTCACTGTTTGGGTCATTATTCCTACTTGATATCATTATTTCCCTCCTGATAATAGTGTTTCATATTATTGATACTATATATAAGTGGTATTCTCAATTTCAATATCTGAGTAGAGAAACGTGTGTGTGTGTGTGTGTGTGTGTGTGTGTATTGACCATTATATTAGTCTCTTTGGTTTTCCACAATAAAATATGATAGACTGGTTGGCTTACATAACAAAAATTTATTTTCTCATAGTCCTGGAGGCTAGAAAGTCCAAGACCAAGGTGTTAACCTACTCAGGTCCCAGAAGAGCTCTCTTCTTGCTATGACTTCATATGGCCTTTTCTCTCTTTGCATGAAGTATTAAAGTCCTCTGGTGTTTCTTCCTCCTCTTAAAAGGGCACTAGCACTTTCAGATTAGGACCTTGCCCTTATTAAGTCAGTTAACCTTTTATCACCCTCTCACAGAGCCTATTTCCTCTCACAGAGCCTATCTCTGTGTATTTATTCTTTGATCCATGGCCTTTTTAGAAGTATGCAATTTCTTGTCCACATATTTGGAAATTTTTCAGAGATCTTTCTGTTACTAATTTCTAATATAATCCCATTGTGATCTACATCCATTCTTTATATGCCTTGTATGTGTGCCTTTATTGAGACATGTTTTATAATTCATTTGGTTTATTTTGGTAAATGTTCTGTGTATACTTGAGAATGATGCATATTTTCCTTTTTTTTAGTAGAATGGTCTATAGTATCAGTCATGTCAGGTTGGTTGGTGGTAATGTTCAAGTCAATTATATCTTTGCTGATTTTTGCCTATTTAGTCTATCAATTATTAAGAGGTATTAAAATACAGACTGTAAGGGTGGGTTTGTCCATTTCTCCTTTAATTTCTTTTTTACTTTATCTTACTTATTTATTTGAGAGAGGGAGAGCATGAGCTGGGGGAGGAGCAGAAGGAGAAGCAGATTCCATGCTGAGCTCGACATGGGGCTCAATCCCAGAACCCTACGATCATGACTTGAGCCAAAGTCAGATGCTTAACTGACTGAGTCACCCCTCTCTCATTTCATTTCTATCCTTTTTGTTTTATATATATTTTGAGGCTCTGTTACTAGGTGTGTAAACAGTTAATATTGTTTAGGATTGTTAAGTGTGTGTGTGTTTTTTTTTTAATTAATTCAAGATCCTTCATTATGAAGGATCTTCTTTATTCCTGGTAATGTTCTTTGCACAGAAATCTCCTTTTTCTGGTATTAATATAGCTACTCTTGCTTTCTTTTAACTGTTGTTAACATGGTATGTATTTTTGTATACTTTTACTTTCTTAAAAATGCATTTTCTTAATTTTTAGAGAAATTTTAGATTTACAGCAAAATAGAGAGAGAGATGCAGAGATTTCTTATAGCCCACTGCTTCAGTACATGCATAGCCACCACCATCACTGATATCATTCACCAAGGAGCACTTTTTTTTTTTTAAACCAAGGATAAACCTGCATTGGCACCTTACAATCACCCCACACATTCCACAGTTTAACTTAGGGTCCACTCTTGGTATTGTGCATTCTGTGGGTTTGGATAAAGGTTTATTGTTGTCAGTAGTTTAGATATTGGCCATTCTAATAGGTATGTAGCAGTATCCAATTGTTGTTTTATGAAGATTTTATTTATTTATTTGACAGAGAGAGATCACAAGTAGGCAGAGAGGCAGGCAGAGAGAGAGAGGAGGAAGCAGGCTTCCCCCTGAGCAGAGAGCCTGATGCAGGGCTCGATCCTAGGACCCTGGGATCATGACCTGAGTTGAAGGCAGAGGCTTTAACCCACTGAGCCACCAAGGAGCCCCTCCAATTGTTGTTTTAATTTATATCTCACTGATTAGGAAATAAGATGTGAAGGGTTGTTTAATATGCTTACTTGGCATCTGTATATCTTTGGTGAGGAGTTTGGTAAGGTCTTTGGCCCATTTTTAAATTATGTTGTTTTCTCATTGTTGAGGTGTAAGGAGACCTTTGTAAGTGTTATGACCCCTTGGAGTATCCTGCCTAATAAGAGTGTCTTTGTAGGGGCCTCTGGGTGGCTCAGTGGGTTAAGCCTCTGCCTTCGGCTCAGGTCATGATCTCAGGGTCCTGGGATCAAGTCCCAGGGATCAAGTCCCACATCGGGCTCTCTGGTTGGCAGGGAGCCTGCTTCTCTCTCTCTCTCTGCCTGACTCTCAGCCTACTTGTGATCTCTCTCTCTGTGTCAAATAAATAAATAAAATCTTAAAAAAAGAAAAGAGTGTCTTTGTATGTCCTGTGCTATACCAGATAGCTTATGCTAAATGTGATTTATGCTAAATACCTGTTTTTCATACTTAAGGCTTTTGGCAACCTTTGTATCAGTTTGAACTCTAGGATATGGGTCTGAATCAAGGTTTACTGGGCTCTTCATGTTGGCAACACTTTGCACATGGGAAAACTAAATGTTATCCATGTGACTCAAATAGGAGAAGACAACTGGAAGCTTATTATCCTACATGGAGTTCTGTATACTTTTTCTCCTGGACTCCCACCTATGTGCCTTTTCCCTTTGCTGATTTTTGTCTGTATCTTATTGTGTAATAAGCCTTGACTGTGAGTATACCAGCTTTTCTGAATCTTGTGAGTCCTTTGGCAAATCATTGAGTCTGAGGTGGTCTTAGGGACTGAAATACCTTTTTTTTTTCTGGATTTTTTAAAGTTCTTATTGTGGGTATGCTATAATTTCATTGGAGTGCATACATAAAGAGATTAATATTTTATTTGCTGTTGGCTTTTTGTTCTTTACTTTTTATTTTTATTTATTTATTTTTAAGATTATACTTATTTTTGAGAGAGAGGGAGAGAGAGAACAAGCAGGGGAGGTGGGGAGAGGGAGAAGCAGACTCCTCACTGAGTAGGGAACCTGATATGGATCTCAATCCCAGTCCCCTAGGATCATGACCTGACCTAAAGGCAGACACTTAACCCACTGAGCCACCTAGGTTCCCCTGTTCTTTATTTTTTAAAGATTTATTTATTTATTTTGGATAGAAAGAGAAAGTACAGGGGGAGGGCCGGAGGGAGAGGGAGAGAGAAAGGCGGGGAAATCCCTGCTGAACACAGAACCAAACGTGGGGTTTGATCTCAAGACCCTGAGATCATGACCAGAGCCAAAAATCAAGAGTTGGATATTTAACTGACTGAGCCACTAGACACCCCTGTTGGTTTTTCATTGTAATTTTGTTTGGGATATTAGTCTTTCTGAATGTGTGCACTCATGTTTCTCATCAGTTTGGGAAATTTCTCAGCTATTACCTGTTTTATTCTCTCTGGGATGATAATTAACATATGTTAGACATGTTTCTATCCTCTGTATCTTTCAAACTCTCTTTAATATTTTTCATTTATTTGTTGTATTTGGGGTAATATCATCAGTAATTCTTTAGTTGTGCCCACTTTGCTCCTTACGCTTCCATTGAATTTTGTATTCAACAATTTTATTTTTCATTTCAAGGTATTCTAGTTGTTTCTTTTTCACATCTGCTTTTCATTCCAGATAGTTTCTTGTTTGCTCATCCATGAGATTTCAATTGTTATTTCTTTAATCATTTCATACATTGTTATTCTATTCTGATTTGGCACTTCTGATATTGGATGTTCTGGGGGCTTAACTCCCCTCTTTGATATTCCTGTACAGTCTTACACATGGTAGCTTGATTTCTTATGAATTTGTTACTTCCTTTATTGTTGTTATAATAACATGAGAGGATGAAGTGAACTGTATTTTGCCCATTATTTCTTTTTTTAATTAAATTTATTTATTTTCAGCATAACAGTATTCATTATTTTTTCACCACACCCATTATTTCTGCTTCGAACGGTTCTGAGCTGAATTTTGAAGACCAACTCTGATTCTGACCCTGATCATTTATTTCCTTGCTCCTACTTGATAAGAATCCTATGTGCCTGTAATGGGGATCCCATCCTTGTAAGAGGATATGTATTTGTTTCTACTACAAAAGCTATAGCTAGGGTTGGGTATCACTCTCAGACCGCTTTTGCTCCCTTAAGGATTTTGGTTTAGTATCAGAATCTCAAGTTGAGAATTCCCTTCTTCCTCCTGACCCATTTAAAATGTTCTTGTCTGAGCTGGTCACTGTTCCCCGGGCACATAGCATATAGTGATTGGCTGGGCTGGGTTTTAAGGCCTCTTGGTGCTCAGAAGTATTATCAGCTCCACCTGAATCATAAGAAAGGAATGGTCTGCAGGCTGGGAGAAAGTGTAGATTCTCCCAAGAAAACTCTGGTATTGTTACATACTGGAAGAATAGAAATGATGCTGGGCAGAAAAATATCAGATGCCCATCACAGAAGATGATATGAGTTTTAAAGTGGAAGTTGTTTCTATATAGGCTTTACTTACAGTGGGAGGAGCCCTCGGTAAATACATATGTCTATTTGAGTTCTAAGAAACAAGATATGTGACTTTTGGAAGATACTGTATTTCTTTATTCTGAAGTCTGTCTGTTTGATTGTTGTCAAAATTCATTGAGTTGGGAAACCAAGGAAATCGAGTATATGGCTCAGAATTAAAATAAGTTTATATTTTAATTCAGTAAATCATGTAAACTTGTTCTTGCACTTTGGAGTGCTTGAATCTCAACTCTTATCATTATGCTCTCTATGTTCTTAAATAAGATATCCAAATTCTCTGAACATAATTTTCCTCATTTTACAAATGGGGATGATATAATCTTCCCTGTCTGGTTCTTCTGTGTATTAAATAAGCAAATGTTTAAAAACCATTTCATTAGTGTCTAGAGTGGAGTAAGCATTTCATAAATGCTTTCTATCATTAGTATGTATGAAATATGGATGTTGAAATGATATGCCTTTGAAATAAAACAGCATACAAATACAGTATCTGGAAGAATTATGTGCTGTCTGCTTTTTTTTTCTTTTTCAGATTCCTTCAGATACATCAGAAATATGTTGTATTATTAGAGCAACACCAGGAACTAGACAAATGAAAAGTGAAAGTAATGTTATTGTAAAGAAGAAATATTCCCCACCCAAAGATATTCCTCAAGGTACTATAATGTGAATCCAGAGCCTACTTTTTGGATGATACAAAATATTTTTTTTATTATAAATTCCTTGTGCACACAGGAAGTCCACTTACAAATTGTATTCTAGGAATTCTTATACAATTACAAAAAGTTTGGTTAAGTTTTAGAGCCTGAGTAAAATATTTTTTTGAATGTCATATATTTAATCTTTCAAAAAGTTAGCTTATGCCATTGATCTAAATGTATTTATCTTGGATACCTTTTCTTACAACTGTTTGAAATTTATTGTTGTTGGGTTTCATTTTTAGTAGAATTCTTTGTGAAAATATTCTTCATATATTTTTGCATTCCCTTATTGTTGGTTGAGTACTTGCTCTGTAAAAGGTACCGAGCCAAATATCTTATTTTATCTCATTTATTTCTCACTACGACTTTATAATAGGCAGATATGTTCTATTATCCTCATTTTATATGTGAAGAATCTGGAGCTTAAAGTAGTATGCAATTTGTCCAAGATTCTACTGCTAGTAGTAGAGAGGAATTCTATCTTTCGGGCTTTTACACTCCAAATTTAGGTTTTTCTATTCTCCTGATTATATATCAGACAGAATGTCTGATTAGTCACTGGAGCCTGGGAACCTTTTATGAATAAGCAGGCAGTGAAGCAGTTGAAATTTAATAGGTTATGTACAACTTCAATCCACCTAAACTGTCTGCTTTTCATCCTTGTCCCCATTTCTGACACAGAGCCTACCCTGAGCACTCCCTAAGTCCACAAAAGTTGTCTTTTTTCCTAAGTTCCTTAAGTACTTAATTCAGTGCTACTCATTTGACATTTACTAAGATATTACTACTTCACATAATTCATAATACTGATTTATCATATTCTTCAGGTTAGGAAATTTTCAAAGACAGGGACCACATAATAGACTTTTTTCTATCTCTTATCTCTAGTGACATTAGCATGGTGGTAGGGAATAGTAGATGCTGTATCAAGGTTTTCCTAAAAAAGCAGAACCAGAGGGTTATTTCAAAGCATTGACTTAGGCAGCTGTAGAGTCTGGCTGAAAACTGTAGGGCAGGCTGTAAACTCTTGAGCAGGAGTTAATGATGCAGTCCTTAGGAGGAATTTCTTTTTTCTCTGAGAAACTTCGGTTTTGTTCTTAAGGCCTTTTAACTGATTGGATGAGGTCCACCTACATTATCAAGGATAATTTCCTTTGCTTAAAGTCTATTATTATAGATGTTAACCTTATCTACAAATAACCTTCACAGCAACACCAAAATTAGTATTTAATTTAATTGGTTAATATAGCCTAATCAAGGTGACATATACAACTAACCATCCCAGGCTACTTCATGTCAACTATGTATTCATACACATGCCCTTAAACCACAATTAATCTGTAAATAAAGAAAGTAACAAAGTTATACTTCTAACATAATACAGCTGTCCTATCCTATATACAACCCAAAATGTGCTAATTCCTTCCCCAGAAGAGGATGCAAAATCCTTGGGTGGTATTTATTCCTTTTCTTGATATCTTGTGACTCAAGTACTATGATAGAGAGTAATTATTAATACATTTTATGTTAGTTGTTATAGGAATAAGAGAGGGAAGCAAACAGGTATTTGCTTAAACTAGTTAGGTAGAAATAACTGGTATTTATAACTACCTTCCTCCATTTCATATTCCCTCTTCCTTCAGCAAGAACCTCAGCTGGTCATAGTTCTTAAGCTAGTAGGGTACTATCAACCTCATTTCAGTAGGGTCTGGGCCATTAGTCCTGGTTGGATTGGGTTGTTGCAATTTTCCATTGACCTTAATTTCAGGGCATAATAACACTAAGGGATGTCCTAAGGAATCTCCTATATTCCAGACATTACTCTTCCTTGCCTCCATTGCAGGGAAAATTTCACTTGAGTGGTCAGGATCAGTCATCCTGGCCCGCATAGTAATTCCCTTCTTTGCTTGTTATTCAGAGACCTGAGGAGCCCAAAGCAGCCAGGTGGCAATCTTACCTTCCAGTTATTGGAATCATTGTTGTCTCTCTGTGGAAGCATTGTCCCTTTGGAACTAAGACCTCTAGGCTAGCAGAGCAAGGCCTGTCATGGAAACAGAAAGCAAAAAAGTTTTTCTAGTAGATTACTAGAGATGATATTGAATGATCTCACTTCCATCTCCACTTCTTGATTCCTGGACCTGTGAATCTAGGCTGTAGGAGAAATAGCACCATATATTAAATACTGATTCAGGACATATACAAGATTCTGAGAAGCTTGTTTCAGCCCTGCAAGGTATTGCTGCCTACAGGGTGCTTTAACTGAGTCTTCAAAAGGCCATTCCACTATTCTGCCAAGTCAGCTGCTTCAAGATGGTGGGGAACATAGAAAGACCAGTGAATTCCATGAGCTTGGGCCTCTTGTCACCTTCTTTCGTGCCCTAACTATCCAGCCAAACTATTGGCCACAGTCAGTGAATCAATATATAATCATGTATCTGGCCACTTCTAACAGAGTGAACAGTGGGATGTTTTTCTTGAAGTTCTACCCACTGGGAGGATATACCTTCACCAGTTTCTTTCAGGGATGTCACAGAAAGGAGCAAGTGTTGCATATCATGTAGAACCATCTGTGAAACAAGTCTGAGCCCCCCCCCCCCAATCAGCTGATTGTGGAGAACTCCCCATAATGCCAAAGGTGCAGGCTGGGAAAGAGAAGATAGTGTAGCAGCAGTATGGACAATGGACATATGGACCACATCCTCATCTAACTTACTCTTGCCTTTGGGGCTCAAGCTCAATTCCATACATATCATTTCTATCTGAAAATGCAGCGCTGTTCTGCACAGCCAACTCTGTGGCTTGGTGCATCAGATTGTGTATAATTCATGGTTGGGAGCTCAGGTCTCATTGTAACTTGGGATACCATGGTTAAATATTCAGTCTCTATGAAGACCCAGTAGCAGACCAAAAACTGTTTCTCAAAAAGAGTAGTTATTCACAGAAAATGCTAAAGATTTGCTCCAAAATCCTAAGGACCTGTACTGTGATCCACCTACAGGACCCAAACAACATATATATCTCTCAATGACACTTAAAGCATCATTCAATTTACTAGATATTATGGTACAAGTGGCAGAGCATCTTGCATAGTACCCTGGACCTATTGTAGAACCTTCTCTCATTCTGAGGCTCCCTCAAAACCAGTAGCCTTTAGGCACTGAGTAAATGGGTTGGAGTAGTGAACTCAAATGAAAAATGTTGACTCCCAAATCTAAAGAGGTCCACTAGGCATTGTGTGTCTTTTTTGGTTGTAGGAAGAGCCTGATGCAACAACTTATTCTTTTCTTTAGGAAGTATATCTCTCATATCACTGGGCCCCTAGACGTTTCACTGAGGTTGAAAGAGACCCAGCAATTCCATTTCCCTGGACCATGGAGACCCAGCAATTCCACTTCCAAGAGTATATCCAACTGTAGTGTGTACATATGTTCATCAAAAGATGTTTGCTAGAATGTTTATAGCAGCATTTGGATAATAACCCCAAATAGGAAATAATCCAAATGCCCATCAACAGTGGAATGGATTAATAAATAGGGGCACATTCATTTATTGGAGTGCTATATAGCAGTGAGAATCAACAATGTGCAGTTACATGCAACAGTATTTATAAATCTCACATAAGGACTCAGACACAATAGAGTACATTTAACATTACTTATATTTAATACAAAACTAGGCAAAACTAATCTATGATGAAAATCACCATAGTGGATGTACTAATTAGGGAGGGGCTATTAACTAGAAAGCATTATGAGAGGAAGTTATCTAGGTACTAGATACTAGTACTAGGTACTAGTGGTATTTGTTCTGTTTCATTATTTGAATGCTGGTTAGATGGGTATAGTAAGTCTGTGAAACCCATCAAACTTTACAGTACATATATGCAAACTTCTCTGTGTGTATGCTGTATTTCGGTAAAAAGTTCTAAAATAGAAAAACTCTTAATTTGATCTTTATGACAAGTCATATTAATCTATGACATGTAGCATCACAGTTCTGGGTATAAGTATGCAACAAATCAAAACTAAAATGTGTCTGGGAAGTTCTGAATATTTAGACTAAAATTTTTCATATAATTCAGAGACCCCTTGATGTATGTTGAACTGATTATGCCATCTCCTGGCTTCTTTGTAGGTTCTCACCTCATTTGGCAGCCTCTTCACTTAAGTAATTCCCCCTTCAACTTCTGGCCACTTGCCTCTGCCTTTCCTTTAGTAAAAATAGCAAAACCCCAAGCTAACTAGTGATCATGTTTTTTTAAACATGTAACAGCCTATTTTTAGTCCTGACATTTAACATTTAGCTAGTTTGCCAGTTATCTAATCAGGACGGTAAGATGAAGCTTACTTTTGATGGTCTAGGACCCATGTTTGTTATGATACTTGTTCATTAATAATGCTGATTAGAGAAAAAATGTGGTGAAAGTAAACCACTAGAGAAGTCCAAAGGAGATGTGATAGATGAGGTGGTGTGGGTAAATAGAAGTTTGAGAATGGTGACAGCCTAAAGAAAGAGGCCTTAGAAGATATCCAGTCCAAGATTTCTCAAAATGTAGTCCTCTAACCACGTACACCAGAATTACTGCGGACCTGGCAAATTTTGTATTCTCTAGAGATACAGCACCGGGATCTACAATTTGAAGAATTCTCAGAGTGATTCCAAGAAGCACTAACATTTGAGAGGCATTTAATGATATAGTCTATTTTGCTCACTTTACGTATAATAAAAATGACCTACTCAGATCAATAAGTGATTTGTCTGAATACACCAGCTAATTAGTGGTAGAATCAGAATTAGAACTTAACTTTCATAATTTGCAATAGTTTGGGTAGCTGTCAAATAAGGCATTGGGAGGGGTAGAGTAGATAGGGCTCTGAGTTTCTCAGTTCCTCCATACAGAAACATTTTGCTTCTCTTTGTTTTATATTTCTCTTTCTCTTTGTACTGACTTCTGTATTCTACTTAAAAAGGTTTTTTTTTCCCCTCAAGAATATGCTTGGAAAATCATTGCTATTTGCTATAGCAATAGATGTCTAATATTACTTTAATTTGGCTAATAAGCATGTATTGCACACTGCAGTATTAGCTGGGGATAAGAGTACAGCCTTAGCCCTCTAGTGCTTACAGACTAGTGATGAGACAGATCACATAGTCTTCTCTATAACATGATAAAATTGGAATAAGGCACTGCAGGAATCGAAGAGGGGATATTTTAGCTTTGCTTTGGAAGACTTCCTAGCTAACAATACATTTTGGAAAATCAGACAAAACTTGAAGCTATCCTTATAGTAAGGTTTTACAATTTCTCTTCAATTTTGATCTTTAGAAGACATGATAAATGATGTTATATATTCATATCTTACACTTATAGTACAATAAAAGCCTTTAACTAGATATGTATACATCTTTATTGAGAAGCTTGAGTTTTTAGATAAGAGCATGCAGATGTATCACATGGAAATATGACAAATGAGATGGAAAAGGACTTGAGTATCCTAGAGATGGTAGTAGAAATCACTTAAGAATAAGACATCCCTAAGTTTGGGGCACCTGGGTGGCTCAGTGGGTTAAGCCTCTGCCTTTGGCTCTGGTCATGATCTCAGGGTCCTGGGATTGAGCCCGCATGGCATCAGGCTCTCTTCTCAGCAGGGAGCCTGCTTCCCCCACTCTCTCTCTGACTGCCTCTCTGCCTACTTCTGATCTCTGTCAAATAAATAAATAAAATCTTAAAAAAATAAAAAAGACCTCCCTAAGTTCAAAACCTAGTTCTGTCACATGAGTAAATTTCTTAAATCCTCTGACTTTTAACCTCTTATCTGTAAAATTGGCATAATGATAGTACTTAGCTCAGAGAGTTATTGCAAGGATTAGACATAATTTATGTAAAGTATCTGAAATATAATAATCACTCATTATGCAATAAGTATTACTTATTTCTGTAGAGTAGGTTAATTCCTCTAGACTGTTTTTCTTTTTCCCTTTGGAAATTATTCCTTTGTTTGTACTAAATTGCAAAAGCCTAAAATATATTGTATGGATGTTGTATTTGATGATAAATTTGGTTGTGCCCTCTCACATAAAGAATATAGCAGTTAGGGGTGCCTGGGTGGCTCAGTGGGTTAAAGCCTCTGCCTTCGGCTCAGGTCATGATCCCAGGGTCCTGGGATCCAGCCCTGCATCAGGCTCTCTGCTCAGCAGGGAGCCTGCTTCCCCCTCTCTCTATGCCTGCCTCTCTGCCTGCTTGTGATCTCTCTGTCAAATAAATAAAATCTTTAAAAAAAAAAAAGAACATAGCAGATAATTGTGTGTAGCTTTTGATGCAGACACGCCAATCTAATACAAATATAGAGGTGCCATACCATATCTTGGGGAAAAGGAAATCAAACTAATTTGACATAATGGAGATTTTTAAGCTTGTTGATTTGATGTAAAAAAAGATGAAGTTCTGCCATTGACTGGTTCATTTACCCAGCAAATATTTATTGAATCTGGATGTTATATTTAGATGAAGTTAGTTAATAGTAATATTGAAATAAAGACATAGTTGTCTTTATGAAATTTGTAATCTCATAGAGGAAGTCGATAAGGTAATACAAGTCCAGTGGAGACATAGGTGCTTTCATAGAGGTGTATGTGGGACTGTGTTGGGGTACATAGGGAGATGATTTGAAGGATGTTTCGAAGCCCTCAGAAGCATTCTGAGCATAGTCTTTCTAGGCAGAGGCCACATAAATTGAAGCACAGAGGCTTAATGTATCCTTGGGTAGTTAACCAACTGAAAGTAGTTATGTTTGGCTGGAGTGCAAAGTGGACTCTGAGAACTAAGTCTTGAATAGTAATCAGAGGACAAATTGTGGAAAGCCTCCTATGTCACACTGACTTTTTACTTTCATGGTCAAATTGCTTTTTAATTAGTTCGGTCTTGTGGGAATGACTTGGAAAAAAAGTGAGCTGGGAAGTAGAAGGATCGGGTGGGAGTTTTACAAAAGTCCTGAAGAACAGAGTTGAGAAAATGAGGATCTGAGCCAGTGTATCTCAAAATGTGGTGCTCAGAGGCACCTAAGTAATTTATAAATAATTTATAAATAATGCATATTCCCAGGTCATTGGTTTAGCGATCTGATTCAGTACTACTGGGGTTTGAGAAACAGTCTAAACTAAAAATGTGTGCTGGCATAATTGCCAGGACTTAGTGACTGATTAGGTACTGGTACAGGTTGCTGAGAGAAAAGGACAGTTAGGATGACTCCCAGGTATCCAGTATTGTAAAGTTTCAGAGATGATGTGTTATAGGTGCTGTCTGCCCTTGGAAATGTATGAAGCCTGGTTAAAGGTAGGTAAAACTAGGTAGTGGGTGTGCTGATTACCCACTTGGGAAGTTACTACAAATTGGTATGGCCTTGATTACTGTGGCCCAGTTTTCAAAGCATTTAATAAATGAGCAGATAGTGTCTGAGGTCAGTAAAGAAAACAACAGGGAGGAGTAGAGGGTAGAACAGGCAGTGCTTTGCACATTTTAATGTACTGGCGAATTGCTTGTAGATCTTGTTAAAGTAGAGATTTTGATTTATTAGATCTGGAATGGAGCCCAAGATTTTACTTTTTTTTTTTTTTTTTAAAGATTTTATTTATTTGTTAGAGAGAGCATACAAGCAGGGGGAACAGCAGGCAGAGGAAGAAGCAGGCTCCTCACTGGTCACAGAGCCCAACGTGGGGACTCAATCCCAGAATGCTGGGATCATGACCCGAGCTGAAGTCAGATGCTTAATCCACTGAGCCACCCAGGCATCTCAAGATTCTATATTTCTGGGGCGCCTGGGTGGCTCAGTGGGTTAAGGCCTCTGCTTACGGCTCAGGTCATGATCCCAGGGTCCTGGGATCGAGCCCCACATCGGGTTCTCTGCTCAGCAGGGAGCCTGCTTCCTCCTCTCTCTCTATCTTTCTGGCTACTTGTGATCTGTCTGTCAAATAAATAAATCTTTAAAAAAAAAAAAGATTCTATATTTCTTTTCTTTTTTTTTTAATTTTTTTTTTAAGATTTTATTTATTTATTTGCCAGAGACAGAGGGAGAGAGAGCGAGTGAGCACAGGCAGACAAAGAGGCAGGCA